>NW_019174305.1:301216-431216 GCF_002260705.1 Seriola dumerili | reverse complement strand
TTGTGTAAAGCGCTTTGTGTTAAATTTTGCTTGTAAGAAAAGTACCACAATAATAAAGATTGATTGATTGATTGATTGATTGATTGATTGATTGATTGATTGATTGATTGATTGAGTCTTCATATTTACATATTTTGTTTTTCTATACAGATTAAACAAACAAGATATAACATGGGCTGTTTTCCTGTTCCCAGTCTTTGTGCTAAACTAAGCTAAGCTAACCGGCTACAGGCTGTAGTTTCATATTTAATGGACTGATGTGAGAATAGTAACAATTTTCTTATCATGCTCTTGGCAAGAAAATGAATGAGTGAATTCCCCAAAATGTTGAACTATTGTTTGAAGTGTCACTTGATACGTGCCACAGCAGTCTGTGTACCTGACAAATCTGTGTCAACATATTTACATCCTGTCATGCATGTGTTACCATCCTCTGAATCCTGTGGTGGTTTTGATTGTGTTGCTTGAAGTGGAAAATGTACTATTCATCTAATGTTGATTCATTGTCATTAAACTCCACAACCCATCAAAACACTCTAAAGTCAGCAGACAGGGCGTTCAATTGGATGCTTAGAAACATTTGTTTGACTCTTAAATGGTGTCTTTTTTTAGAGATAAGAGAGCCTTTATAAAGTTATATTGCAATTCACTGAGGCAATATAAATTGCAAATTTATATTAATTAGGAGGGCACTTGAGAGCCCTCAACTTCATATCCTTTTTCTAATGCTTTGCAGGAGTCACCTTGAATTAATGGAGAAAACAGAGTTAGGGCCTATTAGTCTAAAGGAGGAAGTGCTGTTGCTTGTAAGACACATCCACCTCTCCCTGTGTGTGTGTGTGTGTGTGTGTGTGTGTGTGTGTGTGTGTGTGTGTGTGTGTGTGCGTGTGTGTGTTTGTGCACGCCCGCCAGTGTGTGCCTCCTGGTGTCAATGGCTGTGAGCATGTGTTTCCGTGTGTGACTGACATGTTGTTGATTTGTTGGGGACTGCCTTTTCCCTGATACGATGTCTGTCTACAGCTGATGACTGACAGCTAATTTGTGGGCCAGAGATTAGTGTTTTAGAAAAGGAACTCTCCCAGAGACGTGTCGCATCCAAAAAGAATTGGTCCCCATTTGGTGCCATTTCTTTGACAGAACATGTGTGTCAGGCTGGTAATGAGGACAGGCTCGGCATTTTCACATGAAGGCGGCCATCATCCCGGAGTTACCCGTTTCTTTTTTTTTTTTTTTTTTTTTTCTTCGCACAGTGACAGCTGCTTTTTGAACATGTCACTAAACATGTGTTAACAGTATCACAACATTTGCATTAGCACTGGTTAAGACTGCAAGCAAATCGCTTTTGATTGACACACAGACAAAGTTTTTTCTTTTATCAGCGTGGTTTTGATGAAGAACTTATAATGAGGTCGAGGTCATGCAGGCGTGGCCTCAGACTAAAAGAAACTAAGAGTTTTGTGGGTATTTCTCATCATGCTGGAATCAGGAAATGTTAGCTTGTAAGTGAGAGTGTCTTAAAGAAGTAGAACAAATAGTGACGGCAGCCGCGGAGCACACAGTCTAACTCAAACCAGAGGTCCCTGGAGCACATACACAGACACACACATACAAACACAACATAAGTAGCTCCAGAAACTTGCTGGCACACACCAGACTCTGATGGCTGTGGGTTCATGTGGGAGAAAACCAGGCACAGGGAAAGTGTTGCAGCACTGACTGGTCTGTGTGACACAAAGCCGCTGTTGTTTCCCCCTGCGCACAAATCCTAACAACTTGGATTGATTAGAGGTAAGAAAATGAGCTGTAATAACACAGAGCTATACTGAGGCTGCTCTGTTTCAAGCCCAGACATCCATAAAACCTGTCTGTGTGTGTGTGTGTGTGTGTGTGTGTTCAGGTAAGTGTGTGTTCACATGCACACATGAGAACATTTTCTGGGAGGGGTTAGGCCCTCACTAGAGTCTTACATGTTTAAGTGTCCCCCGGTGACCCACTTCCTGGGGTTGCACCAGATTTACGGCTCTTGAGGTTCTGAGAGCTGGCAGCTGTGGAATGGAGGAGTGGATGTGGGGTCATGATAAAGAGGAGTGGAAAGTTGTCGAAGGAGCGAGGGAAAGAGGCAGGAGAGGGATGATGAAGCGATGGGACTGTGGAAAGGTGGTGGCAGAAGTTGAAATATGCTGGGGCTCGATAAAAGCCTGGAAGGAAGGGAGGAAAGAGAGGGAAGTAGCTGCCCAAAGGCCGGGTGGAGTTAAAAAGATGTTAGGAGAGAGCGTGGAATTAGATGTGCGTGGGGAGGTGGAGGGGGGGTGGGGGGTGGGGGTGGGGACAAAGAAGGAACTGAGAGCGTCGAGAGAAGAGAAATGAAGGGATGTGTAGGAGGGAGAGGCGTAGGAGTGGAGCAAAGAAGGAAAAAAAGAGATGGAGACTTCTCCAGTGGACCCTCCGGCCCCTCAGATGTTTGTGATTAAAACCTCCTTCCACTCCCATTCACACACTCCACTTCTCACCTTTGCTTAATGAAAACACAACTTTGGATTGATTTGTGACAACCTTGGGAGTGATGGGATCCTTGAAAATGTCTGATTCTGTATGTGTGTGTGTGTGTGTGTGTGTGTGTGTGTGTGTGTGTGTGTGTGTGTGTGGTGTTGGCAGTATCCATTAGTTATAAACCAGGCTAGCTGCACCTGAGCTCTTTTTGGTTGGACTTTCGAGAAAAGGAAAAAAAAAAAAAACCTTTGCAAGGTTATACAAAGTAGGGAGATAAAGTGGATTTAGACAATCATTTCTTTGCCGCTGCGCTTTGGGATGCAGCGTTTTTACAAACATGAACAAATTGACCACATATTTCACAAGCTGTTGGACTCTATTGAGGAATGCTTAACACGGTGTTTCAAGTTTATGCAGGGGATTTGGGACAGAATCCAAACAGCGAACAGCAAATGTTCAATCAGCTCAGCAGGCTGCGAGGAGCAGAGGGAGCGGCGAGGGGGAGGAACACTCGCAACGGATGGCTGGAAAGACGGACGAGAGACTGAAAATGGACCAAATACGGGGAAAGTTGACTGAGGGATGATGGACGGATAGATGGATGGAGAAATAACATTTCATCAAGTGAATCCAATTTCAGACATTTTAACTCCTCAGTCTCTTGACAATTAAAATGAATACTACAGCTTTTAATTTGGTTTTTATTGCCTCACCTGTGCTGTTCATATCTGTGCATGCATTACTTTTCATTTCTGATGACTGTCAGCCACTCACACAGAGATGTGGAAGACTTTGCAGAGAGATAATCCTTTAAAAAGATGTCATTTACAAACCCCGCCGGATCATACTTGCTTATTAACCTGGACAGCAATTATTTTCAATCTGTTTGATACCATAATGGTTTTATGAAGTGAAAAAAAAAAGGAAGAGGAAGATAATGTCAAAAAAAATTTATTTGCAAAAATGATTAGGGGTGTAGCAGAAAACTCAATGAACTGTTAAGCAAGCATTAATTTGTTCACTGACTGCAAAAATGTGAACAGAAAATGTAATATGAGTCATTAAAATTCATTTCTATTCTGCTTTTAAAGAAAAAAAATGAAACCTTCATCACCATTGCTAATCGTTAGACAAGTCTTGTCAAGTCTGCATCACCTCCAGACTGTTATTATTGGCTCCTATTAACTAACAAGCAATTAATTCACATCAGAGCTTTTTTTCTTGTGCCAGATAAACAGTAAATGGCAAGGAGGCTCTCTTGTGGATTTAGTTTCGACAAACTCCGATACAAGAAGGAAAAGAAAAAAAGAAAAAAAGAAAAACATGTTGCCGAAGTGCAAACCATCACTCCCGAGGGGATCATCAAAGGCAGGAGAGGAGAGGAGAGGAGAGGAGGGAGAGATCTGCAGGAGTGCAGGCGCAAAACAAACGCGCACGATTAAGGTTAGGGTTACACACAATCACACCTACAGTATAGATCCTGAGAAATGGAAATAAACACCGACACATTTAGTTGATCATCATACCCTCTAAATTTCGTCTTTTTTTTTTAAACACTCGCTAAACAAGCATCCATCATAATTAGCCAAATTAATTCCCACATGCACCACATCATCATCAACACCAGCTTTTGTTCACGCTTGATTACTTTTATACATAGCAATAGCTACCCCGCATTTAACATCTCTCTCCCACACATTCCTCCTCAGTGAGCACAGCGAGGCAGCCTCGGAGGGATGATGGCTTTCATCTGTAATAAAAACAAGACAGGACACAGTGTGCGAGTGCGTTAATCAATAACCATTATCACAACTTCTCACCTGCTCCTAGCCTTGTGCAACGCCTGCTCGGGGTCTGATGATTTATTCGGAGGAGATTCAATGTAATGACTCAGAAGACCAAAAGACTGAGCAATGGAAAATACAGTGCTTACGGTAGTGTGATAATGTGTGGCAGCAACGTGCACAGACACAGTTTGAGGGGCAGTGGCTCTATCTTTTTGCCCCCCCCCCCCCAAGCTTTCTTCCAGGTAAGTATCAAATGACATATAGCCTACACTGGAAAGACCATTATCACATTAGAAGGCAAGCAGATAATGACTACATTTTATAGCACCCAAAGCTACCACAAGCAAGGATTGTAATTGTTATATAAGGCAAAGTGTACTGTATGTCTACCAGCAGTGCAGCTATATGCAAAATGATCTTGTATTAATGTCATTCATTGCCACAGATGTCCTAGATTCCATTATCGCTTCAAGAGTTTACCAGCAGAAACACAAACAGGAACGTGTCAAGCGGGGTGAAGTGCAGTAAAACTGGACAGTTGTGATTACAAGCTTCTCTACAACGTTTTAGCAACAGCATGTTGGACAAAATGTTAAGTTGGTATAACAGTGATAATTTGGTGCAATCATAATCAGAATGAGGGTGACAGCAGCGACAACAACATTTCTTGGATTATGAAAGGAAAGAAAATCTATATATGTGCGCTGTATTTCCTATAAATGCTAACTTTGCTCTTGCCACCTCTGATGTAAAGATTCAGGGAAAGGAGGAACGAGCAAGCCTCCTACAGCAATCCTAATAAATATGATTTTTAACCAAATCGTTTCAGCTGCCTTGTGTCTGAGTCTGACTTAAAGTAAACACAGAAAGTAAACCCATGGACCCATGGAACATTCTCCTTATGAGCAGTTGCTAGATTACAATGGTAGGTTCCCAACTCTCTACACCAGAGCTAGTGAGTGCAAAGGTAGCATTGAATCACAATGACCACATTCATGAAAAATACACCATGTTGAAATATAATGGAATTTTAATCAAATAATTACAATAATCTACATAATACATATAACTATATATTTATCAATTTGGTGTAGAGGGGTAGTTTAGCCAAAGAGGGCAAAGAAGCAGCCACTTTAACCCACTATGGCCCTATCCAGACCTCATATTAACACGCGTCTTCGATCATCCGATCAAAAGTGGACAGCTATGTGTATATAAGCATGCCAGCTCACCTCCGGCATTAGGAGGCATCTACACATGCGTCTTGAGTGACCACTTGTGATCGTGTCTCACTTCCCCGGTCAACATGCGAATAAACACGTGCGTCGTTTCCATTTGCGTTGCCATTTTTAACCAGTGGGAGGCAGCAGTGCAGCTCCTGTGTCCATTCTGCTGGAAAATAGAAGAAGAAATGCAGACCTCTAATGGGTTTTCAAAAGTTTTCTGACAGGGGCGTCGAGTGGCGCAGTGGGTTGAGCAGGTGCCCCATATGTGGAGGCTACAGTCCTCGCTGCAGTCGGCCCCGGTTTGAATCCCGCATCGGACGGCCCTTTACTGCATGTCATTCCCCCTCTCTCACTGCCTCCCCATTTCCTGTCTCTCTCTCTCTACTATCCTGTCCAATAAAGGCACAAAAGCCCAAAAAAATATACTTTAAAAAAAAAAAAACAGCACGGGCAAGGCCAGCTAATGTGATTTGAAAATGATTATGTTCCCCTGCTTGCACGCCCGGATGTCAGTTGAGTAGGCGCTCCTTCAATGTGGCCCAGGAAAACTTTTGCGTTCACCCTGCTAAAAGAATGTGGCCACATGAGGCCCACACCGCCTCTGAATGTGGTCTGAGTGATCGGATCTCAATGTGTCCTGGGTCTGTTCGAACCTGTACTTAGAGCTGTCCACTTGCGATCACCCAGGACACATGTTACGGTCTGAACAGGACGTCTCTGTGTACGTCCCTGATGTGTGGCATGGTTTGGGCGGTTCCAGAGTGTGATATATCTGTCTAATGTCATGTTTTCTTTTCTTTTTTTCTTTTTTCTTTTTTTTTTTTGGATAGACCGCAAACACATCACAAGGAAAGTATTCGACAAGATGTCACATTGTAAATACGTCTGGCCTGACATTTGAGAGAGGATTTGACAGAGCAACTCATTACCAAGTGGAGTGGAAGGAGCCACATACTGTAGAGTAATGCAGGAGAGGCTATTTGTTTTCCTATTTTCCCAAAGCTCAGTGCTGACAATACAGTTACAGACAGAATAGGCACAATACCTGTGGTATTTCAGAAGTGAACTGTGCCTTAGTTACTGTTTGTCTTGTTGATATTGCATCTGTGAGCTCTGCTGTTTTCCTACAATTTTCCCCACTTTTCTATCTCCATCTCTATCTCCTCCTCTGGTTCTGTCACTCCTCCCTCCACTTCTTCTTCCTTTTGTCTCATTTTCACCGAATCATTTTTTGGTCTCTCCCATCAATTGTTTCTTCCCTGTTTCTCTTGCTCTCTCTCTCTCTAGCTGCCAATTCTCTTGTCTGCTGCCTCGCTTGCTGGAAAGGTGAGCGTGTGTTTCACCAGTCTACTGTGTGTCTGGCACTTTCCAATTAGCTTGTATACCTGCTTCTGGCTGTGTAGGAGATAAGATGGAGCTGATACTACCAGGCTACTGTTATCTCTGTTTTCCTCCTGTCACACACAAACATATACCATCACACACCCACACGCACAAATGCAACCACATGAGCACACGCTCGGAAAATGCCAGGTTACCAGCTCCCAGTGCTACAGATGCATTGGGCAGATAGATATAGTAGGCTAACAAGGGGTGGACAAGTGTTATAATGAATGCATCAGGGACTGTCACACGTTGTCAACTTGGCGAGCCTGAAGTTAGCGTAGCTTTGAGTGCTTCCTGGTTTGCAGTTTGCAGTTTTTGTGTGCGTGTTTGCATCCACAAATAGCTTCTCTTTCTTTTTTTTTCTTCTTTCCCTTCCTCTCTGTTGTTCGTGCACGAGAAAGCGCGCGGGGTCACGTTTGAGAGTGTGCGTATATGTTTGGATGTTTGCTGGTGGCAGGGTGGTGGGCCGTGTGATGACCCCCGTGACCTGCCCAGACTGTTGAATAATAAAAGGCTATTCAGACAGTCACTGGGTGACAGCATGAAAGGAGCAGCCACAGAGAGGGACGCAGCGAGGGGAGGGGAGGGGAGGGGAGGGGGAGTAGGGAAGTTAGCGCAGACTGGCTGTCTTTGTGGGAGGTAAGGGACTCTCATTATTTCTCTCAGGCTCCTCTCTCACTCCCCAGCTTCTCTCTCTAAGTTTCCTTTTCTGTTCTTGTTTTGCGTTTCCTTCCTGTAAGTCCATCTCTCCCTCTCTCTCTCGCTGTCTCTCCAGACTCGTCTTTCTCTTTGAATCGATCCGTTTGTTGTCAGCTCAAGCTTCATTTTCTCCATGGTCCCTATTTATTTCATGCACCTAACTCTCTTACTCCATTTTCTTTTTGCATCACATATCTGTCTCTCCCTCCCTTCCCTGCTTCTTTCCATCTAATCTACTTACTCCTAACAACCTCTCATGTCTTATTTCTTTATGCCCTGCCACTTTCTCCTCCACTATCCTTCTTTTTCGCCTGTCTCAATTATGTGTATCTCTCTCTCTCCTCCCTCCCTCTCAGCTCCTCCCTCTCTGTCTCATTAGCGATGCTGTCTACTAAGGAGGTGATTAGCCTGCTTCGGCTCTAATTAAAACACAGAAAGGGAACTAAATGAGACCTGTGATTTGCGGGTTTGTGTGTGTGTGTGTGTGTATATATGTATATGTGTGTGCACCTTTATCTTTATGCTCTGTGTGTGTGCGTGTAAGTCACAGCCACAGAGGCAGAATCCTAAACAGTCAGCAGCTCTATTTCGATATGAAGTGCTAACAATTATCTGGAGCCTCTGATAGATGTCGCACATATGTGAAAACGAAAATGGATTTCTCTGAGAGCGATGAGTGTTTAAATTAAGTCAAAGGGAGGAAAAGGGAATGACCAAAGAGAAACAGAGTGAGAAAGGAGGAATATGTGAAGAAGAAGTGTGTCTTCGTCTGCCAAACAAGTCTTTTTGTCATAATATAGCCTTTTCATTCTTTTTACCCCTATTCTTTACACCTTTGAAATTAAGTGAAGTGCATGAGCATTATTAATCACAGACTGTAAAAAAAAAAAAATTCACATTAAATGTTTGGAGTTCAATAGTATCATGTGTGGGAAATGTATAAGAAATGGGAAGAAAAAAATTTTTTAAAATCCCCGCAGTGGGTATCTAAAGGGATGGAGCTGATCTGAAGTCTGCCATTCCTCTTGAATAATCCGATTTCTTTTTTCTTTTTCTCCTCTAGTGTTGTTGGTGCTGGGGGAAAAAAAAACTGTTATTCACACATTTCTGTTTCAAATCTTTGCTTGCGTCACCAACAGCTAATCGAATGAGCCGCCATGAAAACACATTATATATACTGTAAAAGCACTGTATCATCCGCTTCTTGTACGTAAACATTTTTTTCTGTACGTCTGACTTTCTTCATATGCCAATAACTCCATGTTTGTGACAAGTGTGTGTGTGTGTGTTTGACTCCATGCACGTTTGGTGGAGTGTGTACATCTGCTAAGAGTGAGACCGTAGGCATGCGCTAATTGCTGAAAGGGTCGGTTTATTTATACTGGCGTGTTGTCATCAAAGTTGCCACATTACTATGATCAGAGTGCTACATCTGCTTCTAACTGTTCATCCAGTGGATAATTATCCCACCCCTCTCATCTGTTTGCATGAGGAGACACATCAGGATCTCCTCTTTAGCTGCTGTGTGGACCCACAGCCCTCTGTTGCCTGGAAAATTTGCATTGATATAGCAAAATCTATGCTGAAATGGGTTTTAAATGGCTAAGATGAAAAAAAAAAAAATATGAGAGGAGATAAAATGTCTGCTTTAACAAGTACTTTGCACCTCTCATTGCATGTTATTTATCTACAAGCAATAAAGATAGTATAATTAAGAATGATAATTTTAAGTTTTAAAGGACATTTTTAATTGGTAACATTGTTAACCTTGTGCAACAACCTGCATCTGCTCCTTCTTACTTCAGAATGACCACACAAAGCATCCTCTGTCTGTATTTATGCGCTTTTCAGAGCATTTTCATAGACCAAACCTGTCAAAGCCCACTTGACCTTCCTCCCTCATTTTGTGCAGCCACATTCCTTATTCTCTTTCAGTGTAACATCACCCATTGTGTGTGTTTCAGTTACTGGAGTAGTTGAGGCTTGTTTCCAGTGGATCTGTATCTTTGTGGGACCAGGGTATCAAAGGCAACGCTGCACTATGTCAGCGTTTAGACCTTTTCTCACCTCCGAGCAGAAACGCCAAGGGCCAGAGAGAGAGAGAGACGAGGGGCTCGCGATCTGACGTCTGATCATATCAGGCCTGACTGAAATAGGGCATGAGGCTCATCCTGCTGTGGACACACAGGCATGTGAGAACACACACACACACACACACACACACACACACACACACACATACACAAACACACTTTATTTTCCTGTAGGTGAGGTGCAGGCACGTTTGCTCGGCTTATCTGAGCAACACAAAACACAAAAACTGACTCTTTCTCTCAAGAGAACTGAGAGCAGGTATGTGACTTAAAGCAGCAGTTCCCAAACATCTTTAAACCAAGACACCCTTTGTGGTGATTCCCTTTTCCGTGGCTGGCCCCCATGCAGCAGCTCAATATGTCACTGTGCAGATTTGTAGAGAAATGCTGAACTAAGTCTAAACAAAGAAAAAGAAATATTCTGGTTGGTTGAAGACATTTAATTTAGTCTGTTCAAAAGTAAAATGAGCAGTTTAGGTTTTCAAAGATGCAGAACACACCCACATGATATCATGCATGCAATACAGTTTTTCTTTTAATTTAACTTGACTTTTTTTTTATGCAAGTGAGGCATTCATGTGTAGGCCAGTAAAATTCGCCTCTGCATAAAAAGCTGTGAGACAAGTAATTTTCACCATGTAACTGTAAGTTTACTTGCTTTGGCCGCCTCAGAACGTGCTGAGGGTGAAGATGTATCTGCATTTTTTTGAGTGACAAATCTTTCTATCACTATTAACAACTAACAGTTGTTATTTGTGACCGTTGTGCATCTGGAAAACTCGGGTGCAGAGAAAGTGTTTTGCATTACTATGACAACGGCCAACCGTAAGCTGTTGTCATCAATCTAAGCTGTGGAACAACTGCATTTTTAAAGGGGAACAGAATATTTTACATACCACAGCCTGTTCACAGGTGTTGGGGATACTATACTGCATTGTGGAAGGAAGTTGTGTGAAGCCTTATGTGGCTCAAGACGGAGCTGTGTAAAGTCTGAAGTCTGCCTCAAGTGATGTCACCTGAGTCAGTGTCAGCTAGGCCTGAAGTTTGAAAATGAAAACTTACCCAGAATTCTGTAGCTCACTCCATATCTCTCCTTGAGGCTAGCAGCTTGAGGCCACGGTGGGCACCACAAGCACAATACAACTGTCCAACTGTTAGCAGTTAAGTTGCATTGCGGGTAATGTAGGCATCAGATTTCGACAAGGAAGAAGAATATGTGGAACAAAACATCTGCACCAGTTTTAATTATTAAAACTCTTTCCGTTATGAGTCCAACAATGTTATCAAAGTGCAATGCTAAATCAGTGGAGCATTTTTAAAAAAGTTTTTATTACAGTGATTTAGGTTTGATGATTTAGCTTTATTGTCATTATAAATGACAGGATTGTACAGTGAAATGCAGTTTTAGCCCCTTTCACAATATGGAAATGTAGTTAGCCTTGTTTTATGCAATGAAACACTGTTAATAATGTTCAGTGAAAAAAAACTAAAAAACTGACATAAATCTTGCAGCACCCTTGGCCCATCCTCAAAACACTCCATGCTCCTGCAGCACAGACTTTGGGAACTACTGATTTAAGGGATAATTCTTATTCATTACAACTTGGGTTTTATTTTTGAGGTTTTGCAGATAATTTCCAACCCTCATTAAAACCTTGTACTGACCAAGGTAATGGCTGAGATCTGGGAGAATGGTGACATAACCACAACAAAGTCAGATTAGCCAAATTGTCTAAACCACTTTATCTGGGGCTAAGACTGAAAGTGAACATTTTGGGTCACTTCACTGTTTGCCATTAGTTTCTCTTCCAAATGTTCTTTGGAAATGTTTTCCATGTTTTCAGCAATTAACTTGGTGCATACCATCTTACTTTTTCCCATAGACACGATAGCCACAATTACAAACTCTCTGCTTTAGGACAGATGGTGACTGGCATTCAAAGACGTAGTTACACCAAACTGTAAGAGTGAGTCGACGATGTTGATGACGACACTCTGGTGCTGAAAGTTGTAGCGATGATGATGACACAGTGACGACGATGGTATTGTTGTCATAACAACAAATCCACTCCGGTGATGGAGACAGATCTGCATTGCTCAACACTCCATCAAGTGTGCCCCCATTGTGCTTCAATCAGGGCCTCCTCTCATTACTCTTCATTGAGCCAATGAGTTTGACGGCGGAAGAAAAGGTGGAAAGTCCCCTCCCTCTCCTCACTGCATCCAAAAAAACAGAAATCAATTTCATCTATTGGACCCTGCCCCATGGCTGGCTGCTTAGTCTTCTTTTGATGCAGAGCACACACACACATACGAACCTCTCTGACACCTCTTTAGCTCTCTTTTGTTAGCCCTTCATTGCCCATGCCATATGGCAAGTGAGAAGGATCCAGTGTGTGTGTGCGCGCACTCAAATGCATATGTGTGTGAGTAGACTGAAGGGTCAGAGGGGGGTTATAGGAGGCTGACCCGCTGACAAAGACTCCCCACTCCATCAGTGATCTCTATGAATACATGAGGACAAGCCAGGCTGAATGGGAGAGCAGAAGCCGTGGAGAAGTCGGTGGCAGAAAGAGGAGGGGTGCTGGTGTTTGGATGATGGGGGCATTAGCAAGATGGATGTTAGGGGGGATTAAGAGAGAGAGAGAGAAAATTAAAGAGACAGGGGGTAGATGGAGAAAAGGGGGGGAACATAACTGTGATTAAAATGAGAGCTGAAGAGAAAGCACATGTGAGAAATAAGCAAAAATGTGTGCTTACAAAGGCTTAGGACTGTGTTGAGCGCATTTGTGTGTGTGTGTGTGCGTGTGTGTGTGTGTGTTTGTGGATCTGAGTTACCCGCTGTGTGCTGTGTGTTTGCGGGGGATAAGAGGTGATCCCTGTGGCACGGGGATCTACAATAGGCCAGCAGGTCTCTCTCTGTGTGATGACAAGGCTCTCGGGGTCCTATGCGAGCGTCTGTGTGTGCGTATATGTGTGAGTGTGTGTATCCCAGCAGGCTGCTCTCTATAGGAACACCAGTCTATGGGAGTAGAGAGATTCTCATTAACCACATCTGACAGCCAAAGCAGGGAGCACGCAGTGAGGTAGCAGGTCAGGAAGTGTTACGAACTATTCTCTTATTGCTTCTGAAGTTTTTGTGTGTGTGTCTGCGTGTGTCTGTGTGTGCGCCAAAGTTTGTTAAAAGAACATTTTACATCTTTGCCGACCACATGAAATCGCACAAGTGTACACTTAACGATAGCAACATTCCACACAGTCCCGATCCAACAATTTCTGTCGCTCTTTTCCTATGCAGATAAGTGCTGATAAGCAAGTGTCTACAAAAGCTCTGCTCATAAAGTGCCTCTTATTTAAATGAGAGCAAAGAACTAAAACTCCTTTCCCTGATAAGTGCCTCTGACTTCAATAATAGCACGTATACATGTAAGTGCCTCTGACTTTAAGGAAAACAAGCGGCTAAAGTAGCATGAGACTGTGAGGAGTACAGAGGAGGGAAAAATAGGCCAAGCCAAGACGATGGAGACGTTAGGGATTGCTGCTAGTTTTGCTCCCACTAACCCAGTGCAGCCGTCACCACGGTTACTCCATAATGGTCACACTATTACACAGCGTTGCATAAGATAGATAAGACTACGAGGAGGCATATTCACCACACCAAGAGAACTATCTGCTGATTATGTGCATGTGTGTGTGTGTGTGTTTGTGTGTGTGTGCGTGTGTGTGTATCTGAATTGGCAGTAGCTGGGGGAGTGTGGATGAAAGTGGTACAAGATGAGATGAGAGCAGGGAGAATGGGAGAGAGGTGTGATTGTGCTCTGTCATCTATGTGTGTGGGTGTGTGTGTGTGTGTGTGTGTGTGTGTGTGTGTGTGTGTGTGTGTGTGTGTGTGTGTAGGTGTGTGTGTGTGTGTGTGTCTGTGTATCGTGGCTAACTGCCCTTTCCATTTAGAATGAACGGTTTAGACTCTGGCGTCATAACAGAGCACTATGGGAAACAAAGAGCCCTTTCACATTCACAGCCTCTGCTCCTCTCTGCTTCCTCTATTTCACTCTGCTTGGTTTCCTTTCCCTGTCTCACTTTAAGCCCCTGTTATTTTTCTACAACACTAATATATTAGGTAATTCCCTGCCTATTTTTCCCCCCACAAACTTAAAGTAGCTTTTCCTACTTTCTCTCATTTCTGTCTGCTCAGCAGCTCTGACTATCATTTCCTTTTCTCTGCCCTGCATTACCTTTCCATATCTTTGCTTGACTATCATCTATTTTCTGTCCTATTGCCTTCTAATTCTTATCTCCTGTGCTTTTCTCTGCCACCAAATCACTCTCAATCCCAGCTTTCTGCCCTCACACAACCACCACCACCACCACCAACCCCAACCAGCTCCCTCCTTCACATCTGTTTCTGTGGCCCTGGTCCATGAGATTGAATGCCAGCACCCTCCTCCCCATTATTAGCAGAACACAACTCTCCGACTGCCCACCTCCCTGACTTCTGTTGCCTTTTGTCCTGCAAACTGGCCTGAGCCTTTGCTTCTTCTGCAGTGGACAAAACCTGACATTGCTGAATAGACAGCGGGACAGTTGGTCGGTTTATTGTCTGTCTGCGTGCGTGTTTGTGTTGTTGATGTGGCTGTTTGGTATTTGTGTATGAGCATATGAATGTCAATCTGTGCAGTTGGGGTATGAAAGAGTGGTCATTTGTTTACACAGGCCGAAGTGAAGCCTTGTGCTGTGTCTCAAGACGGAAAGACCTCTTCCAATTTTCATTTTTACATACTACAGACATATTTAAGACACATTCTGTGATTGCCTTGGTCTAATAAAATATATACTGAGCAGAAACAGGGTTCGTCTGGATGCGTTTGATCCTGTGGTGGGTAAAGGAGCTTATTATGAGCAAAAGAGTCAAAAATTAGGTCAAGAGTTGTTTGATCTTTGTAAATGTAAGGGATAAAGTTGATTGCCTACACCTTCCCGAATAGTTTTTCTTCTCTGAAATTTCTCACCAAACACACACACACACACACACACACACACACACACACACACACACCTTAACCTAACCCCAATTAGGGCATAAGCCATTTTATATTGTGCGCTCTGCAACTGCACTGAAATCAAATGAGGTACACCAATTTTGTCCCCAATTATACAAGATATCCCCAATTAACTGGTGTGAAGTATAAAATTTGTTCGAAAATGTGGCCTCTCCAGTATGACAGAAACCACATACACACACGCAGACACACATTGTAGGCCAAAGTATTCTTATTTTTAATTGTTGTGGTTATAAGAAGGGCAATAAAAAGCTTATGCGTAAAAGCCTCATGTTTAAAGGAGCTATTTTTAAATTTTACTATTGCTACATATCTAACATTAGCATTAACAGCTGTTTACTTACAAGTCTAAAAGAAACAGTGCTAGTTCAGCATCAAACTTCATTCCTTTACTCACTAAGAACTGGTGTCTCCAGAAGTAGAAATCAATGTTAACTCAAAAGTTAGCATGCCAACCAGCTAGCCCCTGCCTGTCATGTCACTTTCTGATAGCGATTCACTGTATCCTCCAATCTTCCCTGAAGACTTAGCGCTGCTCAGAGGGTGTATTATAACCTCTTGTCTTGTAAATGCATGGAACAATCACCACCATCCACTCCCGGCAGGAAACCACATTTGGTGGAAGAGAAAACTTAGAAATAGCCCCTCTAATGCTAATCATGCTATCATGAGATGAGCCTTGTCTCAACAGGCATACAGTCAATTGAGGGATCATCCATGTGTCTTGTTTTCCCCTCTACTTGTTCCTTTTTTTGTCATCTATAAAACACTAATGAAATAGAAACCATATTTGGTGGCAGAGAAAACTTACAAATAGCCTCTTTAAAGCAATGAGCACTGAGCAAAAACATGTTGGGCCATGTGTCATTCAAGTTACATTGATGTAAACTCACAAGCCACATACAGGTCATCTGCCATAAGGTTCTGGTTTTTACAGAACAATATGATTCTCATATCAAGATGTGTAAGTAGCTTTTGTGACAGACCTAAAACAGATTAATAGCTGAGCATTGTGGGGGCTGAGCCATCATCATTTTATATCAACACAACCATCTGCACGCTATCGCAGGTACTGTATGTAACTACATTATCTGATTAAAAGGCAGACTGCTCAGAAAGCTTGGGGGCTGTTTTAAATTTCATTTTAATAGTAGATCGAACAGTGACTACTGTATTATCAATATCTCAACAATAATGGCTTCACTGAAAAAGAGAAAAGACAATCACTCCAACATGTATTGGTCCAAATAGAAACATACATGTTTCCATAGTACCTACAACAAATATGAATACCTTTCTGTTAACAACTTCATGAAAATGATAATCTGTAAAACATGGTGTCACATGGTATTGTCTTGGAAACTCAGTGCAAAATTGTGACAAATATGCTTATTCAATTTGCTGTAGATAAAATCATTACTTTTGTCTTTAAGCTAGCTGTTTCTGCCAGCCTCTAGTCTTAATGCTAAGCTAATCACCGCCTGGCTTTAGCTCCAAACTTTAAATATAGAAATGAAAGTGGTGGAAAGCAACACCAATGTTAACTCTTGTCTCCGTCATGTCTTTTCCTCTACTTAGCACACTAACCAGCTATAGCGCCGGCTCATCTCATCACTTTCTGCTAGCCACTCACTGTACCCTCCAATCTGCCCTGAAGATGTAGCGCTGCTCGGAGGGCGTATTTTAATCTATTGTCTTTAAAACACAACAATGGCCAAAGCTCTTGTCAAGTCACCACCACCTGCTCTGCGCTAAAACCATGTTTGGTGGCACAGAAAACATACAAATATCCCCTCCCCCTAATGCTATCATGAGATGAGCCATGTCTCAACAGGCATACAGTCAATAAAGATATCATTCATATATTTGTCTTGTTTCCCCCCCTTCTGGTTCCAATTTTATTTTTGTAATGTGTAAAAAATTTTTAAGGTCCCATAATTTACACTTTTACTGTGTTTTATTTGAAGTGTTGATATCATTAAGAAGATATACAGTATATGAGGTTTTAAGTACTAACAACCATCTCAAAGTAGTTTTACATCTCACCTCTCAGGCTTCTCTCTGGAGCTCAGGTCAATGAGCAATGATGTGACTGTTTTCTGACTGATCGAATAAAAAAATAGTAGATTTCAGGTAAACACTGAGAGAAATCAAATCCTGTAAGGTTAGATGGTGGGCCGGGCTTGGGCCATGGGTGAGGATGGTAACTGCATTGTTATGACATCACAAAGTTAGTGAAGTCCTGACGGCTCATATAAAGGCTCAGTTTCTGAATACAGGCTGTGTGCATTTCTCTGTGGACTGAGTGCATTGATTTCACAGTATTAATTTAGAACCTAGACCTGCTTTATAATCAAACAACACATGGAAATCTCACTTTGTACAGTATGGGACCTTTAACAAAATAGAAGTGTGGTGGTAGCCTACTTGACATGGCGACCTGAAAAGTCAAATCGTATTTTTGTAGAGAAATATGATTTCATATGTATTCTTTGTCAGTAAGGATACAGTACAGCAGATATAATTTTTTTTACTTTACTTGGTGGTTAAGCAAACATTGAGCCCACCAAGGGTATAATTAAGGAAACAGTAGCCAATTGAATTGTTAGGTAAACAAGGCAACAGCAACAAGAAAGCAACCGGGCAAACTAACAAGGTATTTTAAGGCAGCTAAGACAGTCTGACAGTCTGAGTGTGTGAAGTAAATACAACATTTACAGTAAACAAGGTGCTTGATGAGCCAGTGAGCTGCAGTTGGCAGGAAGCACAGTGGTGGTAAGCAGAAGAAGAACAGGTGTGCAGGAGTGACAACCACAGTGAAGGCATCTAGTGGGCAGGTGAGGCATGAAGGAACATGAAAAATAAACACATTATACAAGAGGCAGGGGGATTAAAGCTCGATATTACCTGGGGATCTTGAATTGTAATACTTGAATTGTAATAAAACAGAAAACAGAAAAATTCAAACCAGACACAAAACTAAGTATTTTTGTGGTTTTCCCTGTTCTTTCTTTCTTATTCCAGGTCAAGATTTTTTTGGCTGCAGTGAAAATTATTAATGAGACCATTTTGGGTGCACATAGGAGAGGCTCATCCAGCTATTCAGCATAGAGAGCCATTACAATTGAGATAATCCTCGGGATTTGGTCAGTAAGTGAGTGAAACAGAGTCTATGTTTATTCTGGGAAAATGTGCCACGCTAAACACAGACATGGGTGGCGAATTCCTAAATCCCACGAGGTTCCTGCTTAGTTCTAGTCAGTGCCAACTGGGCATAAGGAGGAGAAAATGAGGGAGAAGAGGGAGGAGGAGAGGTGCAGATGTTGCCATGACAGTTTATTTCAGTGCAAACAACGGTGCATTTAGAGCAAATTCAGGTCTGCTGTGGGGTAAAGCAATGTTCTGTGTACAAATGACCCATGGAGGAGTATAACTGTCACCAGAAAATGAACATAACATCAAGAAAATGAAGATTAATATCTCTTAAACACCTGCATTAAGCCAAGTGTATAAATATTTCCAACAACAGCCACATTTTCCATTTCGCATGGGCACATTTTGAATAATTATATTTATAGAAATGAAATGAAAGCAGTTAGAGCGCGAGAGAGAGAAAGAGAGAGAGAGAGAGAGAAAGAGAGAGTACTTCAACAGCAACACATCAAGAATGCTCAGCAAAATAAACATTGAAAACTACTTCAACCAAACTTAAAATCACTCTTTTGTATCCTTTCTTGGAGCAGTGAGCAGAGGACGGCAATGACCCTGCTGCAATTTCCTCAGAGAGAGCCAATTTGACATGATCATATTTTGATGGTGAAATCATCCTCCAAGCTGTGAAAAAAAAAATATTCCAAATGACATCCTAGCATTCACCTCCCCCCCCCATGTGTACAGCCCCCCCCCCTGTGTCCTTTCACTGCTTGTCATGTGTCATGCTTTACTTTTCTCTCCTAATTTTCTGACAAGACCTGTTGTTTTCAGCGAGTTAACAAAGAAATATGATGTGATGATCCCTCTACGGGAGCAGCGTGGTAACAAAGACGGAGAACCGGCCCCAACCCTGAGGTGGAAAAACAGAGCCGTCTTACTGAGTGTGATGAATATACTCATGCACACGCGCGCACACACACACACACACACACACGTGCACACACACACACACACACACACACACACACACACACACACACACACACACACACACACACACACACACAGATAGTCACACGTCTACTGTAAAGAAGCATTGGCCAGATATTCTTTGATTTTTTTTCCCTCTCATGCCCATTTCTCCTCTCTCTATTTGCCCTTCAACTTTATTCAACTCATTTTTCCTTTTTCTATTTCCCTTTCCTCTTTCTGCTCTGTTTTATATTGTGCATTAAAATTCCACTCCACTCTCTCGCCCCCCCCCCACCTCACCCCACCCCAACATACACACACACACACACCCACATCTACCCCCTCCACTCGCTGAAAGCAGGAATGATACACTGGGTTTAAGCTAAATTCCTTGTCTGTCTCACTAATTGCTTGCTAAATGCATGATGGAGAAAATCATTTTCAGCCAGCATCAGAGTGAAAGAGCCTTTCAGCATTGTTCTGGTTGTCAAGGCAACGCAATTAAAAAAACCCACCAAGAACAAATGTGCACTCAGGATAGGGAGGTTTTTAACACAGGCATCTCTGCCTCTCCCTCCCTCTCGCCTTGATTTGGTTTCTCCTCTCCCTTTGAGCGTCTGATTTGGCTCTTGTTTTCTCAATTTTAACAGTTTTGTTTTCGAAAACGAAATTTCTGCGATTCCAGAGCGGTGACACACGTTCCCTTGTGGATAAGGATAATTTGGAACGAAATGACAAAGCTGACCAAATTCTCTGAGAAACTGTGTAAGTTAGGCTGCGCTGACAAAACAATAACACTCATCATTTAGAGACACTCAGCGGACAATGACAAAGTCTGTCTTGTTTCCTTCGCTTTCATGCCAAAACTAATGCTTCTATCTCTCTCAGCTCTCAACCTCCCTCCTTCTCTTTTGGTGTTTTGCTAGTGTACAGTATCCCAGGCATGTACACTGTGAGAAAGCCCCCCCCCCTACACACACACACACACTCTCTCTTTCTCTCTTTCCTCACTCTCTCTTTTTTTAATTAGTTCCTGGTGTGTTGAAGACCATGGTAGTAATTTACGAGTTCAGCCTTGGGTCGTACTAAACTCCTGGGAGTGAAGGAGAAGACAAGAAGAGAAGAGAAGAGAAGAGAAGAGAAGAGAAGAGACAAAAACTTTGCAGTCCTCAGCAGAGCCAAGCTAAACGTGATCATTTACCTCACTCTCCTTCTTGCAGCGGCCCTTCTCCTTCTCTCTCTCTTTCATACAGAACCCTCATCAGGATGATGTATGTGCGGGCGTGGAGCCCATTTCTCCAACCACCTGTGTATTGCTTGCTTGTCTGGCAGTGTAAGATGTCAGCCAGAGCAATGATGATATCATTATTCAAAACATTACACAGATTTGTGGAGCAGAGGCATGCCATGCATTGTAGAAGAAGAAGAAGGAAAAAAAACCCCAAAAAAACAAAAAACAAGATGAAATCCATGTTCACAGTGATTCTGTCACTGGGGCCAGATGTTGTTCTTGCTCTATTTTCCTTTCCTCTGCAGAGAAAACACAATTTGAGAAACTACACGCAAGTGCCAAAACATAGCTTTGGCTTGTTTTGTGACAGTATGTCTTGTGTTAGACTGTCAGAATCAGGTCAGTTTGCCATTGAAATTCAACTCAAAGACTTTCCACTGATGGGAAATAGAAATAGTGTGACACAATAGTATGTGGAAATTACTCACTACTGCAGTCCCATGAAAAAAAAAAAAAAAAACCCTGCAAAAATTATTTGAACTGAATATATTCATCCACGTAGGTGTGATTCTGTATGTTTTAGAATATTCAACTTTGAACTCATGGCTTTTATGATTCTGCATTTATAAAATTTGATGTAGATTAGATTTAATCTAGATGAAGATTAAAGATGACTCCACCGGTTATGTACATGTATGAGGAGAACAACTCTGCCTGTGAGAACAGTTTTTAATTGTCTTCAAATAACCCTGACGATCAGGCTGATCTTGACATCAGACTTCAGAGTTTTCAACAGAAAGCCTGCGTTACAGTCCAGGGATGGATGTAGAGTTTGAAAGACGTGAGTCTTTTGCTAGTCTGGGAAGGTCTAACAAAAAGATATATCATGAGAAGCGTAGGATTCAGTATTTGTGGACCTTTACTCATACATACAGGAGCTTGAACTCAGGATATTTTGCCCTGTAATGGATTCAGACTTTTCTCTCCAGTGAGTGATATATTAAAATTTTAATTTTTCTATTGCGCTTCCATGAAGCTGCCTGACTTCCGAGAGACGCATTGTGAACAATGGGCAAATCAGCAGCAGAGGCCAATATATCTTAACTTTTGGTCTTTCAGTCTGGGTGAAACCCCAAATCTGTGGATCCTGCATTTCCCATAATGCTCGATAACATCTTTCATTAGAACCTCCCTGCCCGTGTCTTTCAAAGCCCACACCTGCAATCTGTAACTCAGGCTTTGTGTTATGAATTTGTACTCTCCAAGACAAAATTGAGATAACCCCGATGACATCACTGTGATATCATCAGAGTTATTTTCTCCTCCTGATCTTCAGAAGACATCACAATCATTACTGTTTCACCGAATCAATAATATAACCATAATTAGTGAAACGATCTTCACATGAGCAGCCAGACCTGTTTCAGTTGAACTGTGACTGTGGTTTAAATGGCAGGAATCAAAGCCAATTACAAATAACAATGAATCTACACATCTCTAGCTAGAGAAGAGGGTGCCAAAGAAAAATTCTCATTCAGTCTGTGTGTGTTGAGACGCATCATTATTCTAAGATCAGTGTCAGGTCTAATCACTGCACTGAATCATTCCTGTTGGCTGGAAAACATCTCTGATCTCCTGACCTCTGTGGTGAATCTCTAGGTATATATGTGTGTGCCGTGTGTGTGTTAGAGAAGAGAGAGAGTGCATGTGTATTGTGTGAAAAGAGAGCTTGTGTGTTTGTGTGTGTGTGTGCGTGTGTGTGCGTGTGCGTGTGTGTGTGTGTCCCAATCCCAGACTGCAGCGGTGTGATGGATGGAGTGAGGTGTCTCTCCAGCTGGTGATCGTAATGAAGCTTTACCCCCACAGTGTGTGTGTGTGTGTGTGTGTGTGTGTGTGTGTGTGTGTGCTTGTGTGTGTGCGTGAGGGGCAGGCGGACAGGACTAGATTATCCTTTACAAAGTTGTCCTCCACTACCACTACTACTACTACACACACACACACACACACACACACACACACACACACACACACACACACTGACCACCACCTTGGAGATGATGAATGTGGGACTCAGAGTAGCTCTCGGCTCCAGGGATCCAACTTGGAGACACAGAGACCCAGTTTCCTCTTTTTTTAACTGGGAAAAGTGGAAGCTGGGGCCACAATGGAGCAGTAAGCAGAGACAAAGATGGGTGATGTGCGCAGATGGTGGCCGTGCCCCGGGGATCAGGCTGGTTGATGTTGTTGGGAGTTTCTTTGTGAGTCGACTGGAAGTGTCCCGACCTGCCACTGAGGATCCTGTGAACTGTTGCCACCTCTAATGACAGGCGTTTCATCATTCTCATGATAACCGAACACACACACTACATGTCACTTCATGTCTGGAGAGCTACTTATTTCATTCCCATGATGTATCCAGACTGAAAACCTGAATACATGAGTGGAAAACATAGTGAAAGCAAATGCTTCCATGCGGGGAATGAGGTGTCACTGAGTGGTTTGATATGAGCCGTATGCCATAATGCATTTCTATCAATTGTTTTCATATGTATTTTCAATTTGCACATGAAAAAAATCTGAAAATTCCAGAAATTTGAAAAAAAAAAGTAAATACAGCATAAAAAGATTTGAGTTTGCGTGAGGTGAAGTTGGGATATGGTTGGTACACACATTCCACATGAAAAGAGCAATACGTCCAATTTAATACTAAATAAACCCACCAGCTGAAGTTCATCGCTACGTGCTTGTTAAGGTATCTACAGCCTGGTGTATCACCTACCAGTAATTATGTAGGACCTCATTCTAAAAGCAGTATTCATGCAATTAATGAAAGAAGAATGAAAGCTTTTCTACTCTTGCAGTAAACTCCTGCCGTGTGTTCTTACCTTTTCACTTTAGTCAAATAACCAGAAAATAGTGCCTCATTCTACATTTTGTGCTTACAGTACTTTTTACTGGGTAAGGAAGGATGAAAGAAAGGCTGTGACCTCAATGTAACTCGAGCTGCCAAATGGTGAATGCCAGATACAGTATATATATATATATATATATATATGGGCCGTGATGTGCAGTTATAAAAAGCTCTCTGAATACATCCACGGTGTGGACTGATTAGAAGACCTTGAAATTCCTCATATAAAAATAAACTCTAATGTCATATCATCATGTTTTCAGGATTAGCACCACCAGCTGTTTATCTAGATGCACCATCTCCTGATATTGTCATAAAAGTAGTGGGCAGATTTTCTGAAAATTCAAGTTTTTCAAGTTTTCAGTATCTTTTTAATGGAAATTAGATCATAATCCAAATGAAACACCTCTGGGATATTTTGGAACAAGATAAACGTGTGTTCAGAGCAGGGGTCTCCAACAGGTGGCTCCTCCCCTGTTTAGCTTAGTAGCTCTATTAGCTCACCCAAAGGTTTTGAGAATATTGTCTGTATAAACCATAGATGCATAGTACAAACTTTAAGCAACACAACTTCACTCAGTGAATCTACTCCAACTAAATCAAATCCCCCCTCTTCAACACCAATACATTACTGGTCAGCTGTCAGTCAAATGAGTTACATATCAAGTTTGTTTAAATCAGATCTGCTGTAGGCGAGATGCTGTGATAGCAACTCCTCTGATAACAGAACAAATATTAATGAAACTTTTCCAACAAACAGGAAATATGTTGCTATGGATGAAGTGAGTTAAGCGTCGACTGAAACTTTTTTTTCTGTGCCCTGAATTATCTATTTTAAGTACCATTGGACGTACTGACAACTATCACTGGATTACTGACTAAGGAGCATCTTTTGAGTTTTGTATATTGATATTGGATGACTTGTTAAATGATCTTGTTCATCAGTCTGAGTGTGTTGATATGATATGTGGATAAATGTGACCAGTAATATAAGACATGAGGAGCTCTCAGCCCCTTTTATTTTGTCAAAGTAGCTCTCAGAGTAAAAAAGGGTGGAGACTCCTGCTTTAGACAAAAGATGAAGCTAATTGACAACTGGACGGTGCGCGTGGTCTGTGGTTTATGTGCCTGCAAAATCCTACCAAAGTGCGGAAGTATTATCAGCAAAATTCAAAGTATTAACAGTAAAAGCACTTATTTTGCAGAAAACTGACCCCTCTGAGTGATACAGTATAATGAATTACATTATGAATACTGATGCATTAATGCATAAGCAGAGTTTTAATGTTGTGGCAGGTCAAGGTGGCGCTTTAATGCAGTCAGGTCATTTAGTCCAGTGGTTTTTCACTTATGGGTTGACCCCTCCAAAGATTCACAATATACCTTTACCGGGAGCACACCTGGATCACTATTGTTCACATCCTATAGACTTCACACCTGACTCTCTCTCTTCTTTAGGTGACCTGCTGTCCTCTGTTTCCAGTCCACTGGGTTCTGCAGTGAGCAAGGCTGAGGCTGTACAGCTTCCTCCCGTGATAATTTTGGGTGAAATTTAGATTGGTTGAGGGTTCAGCAGTTTGTTTAATGACATTGTGTAAATAGGGTACATTGCCGCAGCAGTTGTGTATCCTCCTGTGTTTTCTGACAGTGACCTTGTTGTCTTGCGTCTCTCGGCCCAGGCTGCTGGGGGACATTAATGATGTGCACCCATTTATATTGTTGTCGATGGTGAAATTGTTTCAGGATTTTATTAACCTTTAGCTGTTCCCTGTTATTGAAAATTCATCGAGTTTTATCTGGTTTTAGTTATTGTATTTATTTCACTGATTATTTTTTAAGTGGAAATCTTAATTGTGCCTGTGCTCCTTTAGCTCGTGAGTGTGAGTCATGTTAATGCCGAACTTATTTTTTGGAGTGTTACTGCTGTGGTTGAAATCTTGTGGGCTGGAGAAAAAAAGACGATCACCAGGAGTTCAGATGTCTCAGGCAGACATATTTTTTGGCAGTCTGGCACCAAGGGGAAAATGATGAGCAGAACACAACCAGCAAGGGACTCACAGTAGTGCCACAGCATTTTCTGAAGATGTCTGGTCCTACAGGGTGTATAAATTGCAACACTTTTCCACACCTTACACCAAGTACGGCAAAACTTTATTCTAAAAAAATTCTATATACTGTATGTGAAAACTCTATAGGCCTGATCACTGCCACATGTTCTCTTAATAGGATTCTCAAGTTATGTTTTTCTCCGCATCTTTATCTTATAAGACCTTGGGTACCCTAGCTATGGAGGATATATCTACCTCCACACCTGTAGTCATAATAGAAGCTAAACAGTGAACTTTTAACAATGTGAGTGTGTTATGGCCTGAACTCTTGGAGTGTTAGTGTGGACCTACAATATGAGATGGAGTTGTGAAGAAGAAAAACTCCTTAACAAGGAGAAAAACTCCTTCACAATTATGTGGTTTATTTATCTATCTATCTATTTTATAGCTCTGTCGATTGCCTCTTGGTTTGCTAACAGTTTGGTTTATTATTATTCATCATTCACAGAACTGAGGAATTTATGCAAGTGTCCATGATAAATACTTACAGTATTAGATACAGTAGTGGTCCACAGCGGCATAGCCCTGTCACATATATAAATCTGAGAGGTCGTAAGATGATGCATGGGAAAGGAATGAAGAAAGAAAAAGTCCTTATGCATTCATTTTGATTCATTATTCAGGCCTTTTTCTCTAATCCGATACGAACAAGTCTTCCAACCTAAACAACCATTATAGGGAATGTCCGACCCATAGGAGTGGCAGGCGCACCACATCTTCATTATCATGGTGACAACAATTACCACGTGGTTAATGGTTGTGAAACAGTCACAGTTTGGTTTGGTTTGGTTCAGGCACAAAAACCACTTTGTTAGGTTTAGGGAGAGATTGTGGTTTGGGTTAGAATAAGTACTTAGAGAAGTTAGAGAAGCTTTGTCACCATGGTTACAATAATAAACATGTAGTTAAGCTCGTGGAATGGAATGGGTGAAGGAAACAATGTTGACAGCCATCTCCTGTTGAACATCCTGTGTTTATTTGACGCATCCATCCATCTCCACAACCTCCTCCTTTGTACCACGTCACCTGACTTCCTCCTTTCCTCCTTAACTACGCCTTTCTCAAATTATATTAAACATGAAATTAATTGCTCTACTCTCTGGCTTTAACTGTTTGCCTTACTTATGTTTTTACTTCATGGTGCATTCTTTCTGGAAACTGAGAATAATTAACATCGATTTCAACAGAGCAGCTCCTTTAGCTGAAAAACCCTCAGCTGTGTTATCTGACAGGTTGCACGCTGTAGCAGATTTGACAGCAGGCTGACCAAAAGGCAACACAGAAGACAGCCACCGTAGACTGTAATAGGTTACAATCAATTCACATGGCTCGCAGTGTATTGATCACTGAGCCATTCAGTATGGTAGACGGACGGGGAGGGGGGGGGGCGAGAAATACACACATTCCACATGAAAAGAGCAATACGTCCAATTTAATACTAAATAAACCCACCAGCTGAAGTTCATCGCTACGTGCTTGTTAAGGTATCTACAGCCTGGTGTATCACCTATGTAGGACCTCATTCTAAAAGCAGTATTCATGCAATTAATGAAAGAAGAATGAAAGCTTTTCTACTCTTGCAGTAAACTCCTGCCGTGTGTTCTTACCTTTTCACTTTAGTCAAATAACCAGAAAATAGTGCCTCATTCTACATTTTGTGCTTACAGTACTTTTTACTGATTCCTACAGCGCTACAACATGGACTTTATGAATATCACATTCAAACAGTATGAGTGCACTTGCAAACACACCACAGCGCCTAAGACAAAATACCTCCAAGTGCTCATATATGCAAATGCTAACATATTCCTAAGTGCCACAGTGCTATGTTATATTGCTGCTAGCCCTGTAATTTTCATATGAATATTGCATCTGCACTTCCTCTCCCTTTCAGTCTGTGTTATTGTGTCAAATGCAGGGCTAGATATGTCTCTTCATAGTAACAGAGGAAGGCTTCCACTGCCTGCAGCCAGGTCCTGGGGGCCTGCCTGTGTAAGATTGAAGCTTTCTTTCTGCTTGGTGAGCGCAAAGGGGGTGAGGGGAAAGGGGTGGGGTGGGTGAGAAATGGGTGGGGGAAGGGTGCTTCAAAAGAGAGACCCCCGGCGTTGCGCCTGAGGTTTCCATCTGTCGGCAAGAGGGGTGCAACATACACAAAAACACTGATTGATGCGAACACATGAGTGCTCATAAACATTATCATGATGCGGGCATAGAAACACAGACACACACACATGCACACACACACACACACACACACACGCGCACACACACACACACACTTTTTAGTGGTTGAGGGCTGATGATGACAGAGAAGGGTGACACACAGGCTGACAGACAGGCAGATCCTCACAAGCTTTGCCTGATGGGAGAAACTCTGTGCAGGGCTTTGTGCATTTCAAGGTTTTGGTGTCTTTAAAGCCACCCTGGGCGCTGTCCTAAATCCAGTGGGCCAAATGCAGATGATCACAAGAATGTAGAAATTGCCTCAGCTCTGTTTAGCTGAGGTTAGACAGTATAGTAAATCCATCAGCACTGAATGCCGTCTGTGGCAGAAAAGACATGATCCATGCTCATTGCACCCGTAATGCTTTCTGTGGTTCAGCACCATATTTATAAAATGATAATTTCACTGTTGTAGAAAGCCTGAGCCAGCCAGTTTCAATTTTCTGAATGTTTCATCATGTAAGCCTCCCTCCCCCAAAACTATAGTGAGAAACATCCATGAGTCCCAGTAGATGAAGAAGCATCTTATCCCAGTAGAAACCCTCACAACTAACATTCAGACCCACTTTATTGTGCGGCAATGACAATAACAGCACAGAAGCCAGGAAGGCAACAGGGCGCAGGTCCCAAATGCCCTAGACTTGCCAGGGATAATAACAGCAGCAGAAGTAATATATTCATGCATGCATAGAGTGATCTGTTTCACCCCCAGCCAAAAGCACACTGGCAGAACTCTTCAGCTGAATCACCACTCAGTTCAACAGGCTCCCTGAGAGCCAGTCAAACGGAGCACAGTGAGTGTTTGGGGTGGGGGGTGGGGGATGGGGGTGGGGTTGTCACAGATAGAGGTGGGCTTTATAAGAAAGGTAATCATATCCATGTGTGTCTGTAAGTGTATTGCATTGTCTGTTAAAGATCAATCACTTTCCATATTGGGTATGTAAACATCAATTTTGCTTCCCTCAATAACCATTTAATATGAACACGAAGTGTTTCAGCTCATATGAAGAGCTTTCACAATTTCCCGTTTGAACAGCCAAGCAGCCATGTCTGCACCTGGAAAAATCCTTTGGCAAACAAGTGGTTTCAGAAATCAGCAGCAGTGAGTCGGCTGAAATCAATGGAGCAACATCTGGGTTGTTAGTATTAAGAGCCACCGTGGCTGAGCAGCCACTGAATGACCGGCACTTACAAAAACTGCATCAGCAGAAACAGATTCATCAAGGGAGGCGAGAGCACGGTGAGCCATCTTTCAGCCTCTAAATGAAATGTGAACATGTTCTCCATCAGCTTTTCAAGAAGAAAAATACTTCAAAAAATGGTTTGATGTTTTGGAACCTATTCTTATTCGCCTTCTTGCTGAGAGGATTAGGATTGCTCTCATGTCTTCACAGTGAATATGAAGCTACCAGCAGCTGGTTAGCTTAGCTTAGCATAAAGGCTGGAAAGAAATCACCTACTAATACATACAAAATCCCATTGATTTCTAACAATGCTAATGACTAAAAATTAATATGGCATTAGAAAAGAGTGTCACTGAGTCAGCCCATATCTTCAATATCAATTGTTATTGATGTGAACATAACTAAGGTTCGATGATGTTAATTACCTGCGTCGCTGTGCTTTTTCAAATTTTCAAGGGAGCTGTCACTTTTTTCTGTGCTTACAAAGGAAACATTATTTAACTTTGTTAATTTACAAAGGTTTCAATTTGTGACTATAAGACATGAATTGGATGTTGATTTGTCTTTAATGTGGGAAGTAAACAAGCTTTTTTCATAGACCAATGAAAGAATGCGTCAAACTGTGTTGAGTAACAGAAGCTAATGGAGCAGAGGCCAGTCCAGATGTGACATCATTGTTTGGCTCTCCATAATAAGACGAGACCCCAGGACCTTTGGTTTTTATTATGGAGTGTCAGTTAGTGAGCTGAAGACATGCTGGTGGACTTTGTTATCTTTGGACAGACCCAGGCTAGCTAACTTCCCCTGCTTCCAGTCTTCATGCTAGACTCTGCTAATCATCCTAACTTCATATGTAATGGACAGATATGAGAGTGGTATAAAATAAATCAAATTCTGGGCAAGTATTTCCTATAATGTAAAACTTAAGCTTCCTGCTAAAAAGACTATTCACTTTTTCACATCAGTATCCAGGCAGTTGCATCTTTATCTGGAACAATCCTGTCACAAACAAGTGCTTTAAGAAGGCAACAGTGGTGGGTTGACTGCAATCAGTGGAGGACTATCTGGATTGTTAGCATTAATAGTGAGAGCAAATAAGGCTGAACAGACACAGAACAATCTCTACACACTGAAGCTGCAACAGCAGAAAATGATTTGTTTCTCAGAGGGATGCAGTGTGCTAACAGGGAGAACTAAAGTGTGAACACCTGTATTTTCCTTTTTTAAAAAAAAAAGAAAAGTTACTTTTGTTACTTTCTCAACTCATTAGATGCTTTAATCTGACAGTCCTTTCACTAGGATTATGCTTCATTATCTGTTTGTCTTAACATATGAATTATATATGTTACAAAAGCAGGTATACAAGACCTGAAGAGACTTAGACACTGTCTGAGCTGACTACTGCTTCTCTCTCTGGCCTTGCTAAGATTACTGTGGGGCGGTCGCTGTCAGAGTTTTGACAGGGACTAAAAGAAGGAAGCACGGCCCACATGTCCTCACATCACTGCATCTGCCTCCAGTACACACTACAATTGATTTTAGGCTTCTCTTGCATGTCAATAAAGCACTGACTGGCCTTGCTCCATAATACATGTTAGATCTCCTTTAAATGAGATGAGCCTCCCACACCTCTCAGGTCATCTGGCATTGGTCTTCTTGCTGTACCAAATCAAACTCTGGTGGACCTGCCTCTTATTTCCTATGCTGCTTCTATAGGTTTACTCAGACTCCTGCTTCTTTTAAAGCAGCCTCAAAACATTTTCTGTTGCCTGTCAATGACTATTGTATCTTTGCCCCTGGATAGTTTATGCGTGTGGGTTTGGAGCTTTTTCTGTCACAGAGATGGTACTTTTTTTCTTTTCCTCTCTTTTTAATTTTCGTGTCAATGGAACATTGAGGTTTCCCTCATGAAATGTGCGAGACAAATAACATTCACCTTGACTTGCACTGCATCTAGAATTAGACCCCATCTTTGCCACCTAACACCCCTGATTCCTGCCATTGAGGATGACTAATAATGGAAAAAGTGTAATTCTGATGATTCTTTGGATCTACCGTCTGTGTATTTTTTAAGACCTTGCCTGCACAACCACAAAGCCAATAGTATTAGTTTAAGGTTGCATTTTTATTCATATACAGTATATATTCCATTCAGTTCAGTAGTCAACCAAGGAACTGCTTTTAGAGAAAATGTTGCATCACTTTATAATATATGACATACTCGCACAAACCACAACACAAGATTTAAAGTAGTTTCTATTATGAGTCACGCTGAGAAACATGACATTTGTAACAAAGCTGAAAAAAGAGACACGATAAGTAAAGCTTAAATATGATAAAACAGATTTTTCTTATCAGCATGTGGTCTCACTGTAACAATCATAATCAAGCAGCCAACATTATCTCCACTAAAGTTTAAACATGGCAGATAGAATACGGAAGAGTCTGAATGTTTCTAAGGTGACAGTTTATTGTTTTCCTCGTATTATAGAACAACATGGTGAATTAAAAAATATACACTTCGGATCTGGAACCAGTTAGGCTGTTTAATCTGTTTATGGCAGAGGAAAGGAAATGAATAGTTGATGCAGAAACATCGCTGGGAGGAACATTTATTATCAGAGCCTTACAAAAAGACTCTATATTTCATCCTCAAAAATAAGGATCGGAGTGAAAGGGAAAAAAATGAGCAAAGAGGGCCGCTGATAAAAGAGAAAGCAAAACATATTTGGAGCTGGCTGATATCAAAAAGAATCCAGAATGGGTTGTATTTTGAAGCAAATCAAAACAGCTGTGGAGGACAGAGGTTGTTGTACGCTGCTTATTGATGTTCTGTGATAATGGCACCCGCTTCTGACACACAGCGTCCTTAGTTACCGTCTTGAGCTGAGGCAAGCAGTTGAAGTGTGTGTATGTGTGTGTGTGTGTGTCGACTGGCTGCATGTGTGCATCTGCATTCATAAGCCTTACAGCATGTAAATATACAGTATGTGCATATGTGTGTGTGTGTGTGTGTGTGTGTGTGTGTATGGATGGTGAAATCCCCACTCCAGAAGAACTCCAAAGGCGGCCACTCTTTCGGAAGGTTGCATCAGTGTTGCTCCGCAACATCGAGCCCTCTGTACTTTCCCTGGGAAAACAATAGCTTATCTACTCTCCCCGCTTGTCCGCATCTGACAACATCAGCATTCAAGCCCTCTTTAGCACCCAGACAGCGATGAGCTACTTAGCAGCACAAGCCCATAGGATTAACTGCTGATCTACTCATTCACTTTAAGCACTGCAAACAGCAGACTTGATGATAGCGAGGTCTTAAAAGTTGGAGGTGAGGCACTTATCGCCAGATGAGCCACTTGATGTCTCATCTTTCACTTTGTAAACTTTCACTGCAGTGAAGGTGATAAAAAACAGAGCACAATGACTGCGGGATGACTGCGGTGGCCTCTCTGTGGGAAGAAAAGATGTGCTCAGAGTGCATCCAAAGCAATGGCATGCAAATGAATTCAGACGCTTTTTTGTCTTCCGGAGGCCCTTAAGGCGCAAAGTCTGGTTGCCGTATGGGGTGGTGCTGTCAGGACATTGAGGTGCACTGGAGCGTATTAGCGATGGAAATAGCAGTGGGAGGATTTTATTTTGATGTATTTTGGGTTAAATGAGAGGAGATTATTCAGAGGTGTATGAACCTATAACCATCAATGAAGGGTATTGAGCTTTATTGCATAGTTTACTATTATTGCTTGGGATTCATTGAGCTTAGGGCGTGAGCTGTGGCCTTGATTTACTGCCTTAGTATTGACTAGATTGAGTATTCTCTGTTGTAAGAATGAACAGATTCTTATTTGGATGGTTGCTTCTAAAAAAAAAGATAAACCTGACTTGATTTGTGTTGTGGTGAAGGAAAGGCCCACACAAAGCCCTTCATCAATGGTCCTTATTAAACATCTGGAAAGCTCAGCATTGATACTGAGAAACTGAAATACAAACAACTTGCGAAAGCCTCTTTTTTTCATGATGAAACCAACCACCATTGATGTTTTTCCTTCTCTCTCTTTCTTTCTTGTCAGCATCTGATGGAGTTGGCGATATATCGAAACAAGCCTGAATCACATCATGCTCCAGCTGGTACCAATATCCAGCTGCCCAGAGGAAAACTGTGTTATTGGGAAGCAATGACAAAGTCCACAACATCTACAGTGATGCAGTGTGTGGTGTGTGTGTGTGTGTGTGTGTGTGTGTGTCCATGTGATACATTCCATTCAGGAAGTCCCATGACCTTTTTACTACAACAAACGCTCTTGTGAAAATTCTTTCTCTGTCTCTCATATCCACCCACTCATCCACACACACACACACACACACACACACACACACACACACGCACACATGCACGCACACCAAATCATCATCAGCTTCACTTCTCCACAATATGTCCTGGGGAGAAATAAACACATGGCTCCCAGTTTTTTTTTTTTTTTTTCTCTTCTGCCAAAAAGATGCATGGCTGCTATTTTTAGCAACTGGCCATTTTCTCAAAGCATAACTAGGGAAAGGAAAGAATAATAACTGTAGAAGACAATCACTTCCTACCCAGAAGTGGGAAGAAAAATTCCACTCATTTCTCTTGTATTATTGAATCATTCCTTGCCCTCAAGAAGTAACTGTGGTACAGAGAAGGGGGGAAGAATTAAGTGCAGTGTAATGGGAGCATTTTAGAATACCAAATGTTAATTCAGCAAGCTTAGTCTCAAAGTTTCCGCCTGCCTGGGTGTATTTTTTTAGGAGACATTAGCCTCAATGTTTCATGTGGCATGAATATATTTAACAGTAAAGGCTGCAGATTTACAGTATGTGTCATGTAGCTGATTAATCTGAAATATTTAGAAGAAAATGCTCCCAGTGAAGGTAGCGCTAATTAGCGCCAACACTACCTAAACAGCTCTCTCCACAAGTTCAGCAGCCTCACTAGTATTCCTTTTGCTGAGCAGTTCATCGCATTAATCGAACCACTCCTGCAGTGCAGTGTTTGAGGAGAAGGAACACTTCCCTCAGTGGAACAAATTAGCTCCATTAGCCGTATGATAAAAGGGAGAATCTCTATTTCCCCGTGTGAAGTTGAGCAGCTAAATACGGCTCCATGTGATGCTTGACAAGGTTTGGAAGACTCTGCTGACCACTGTGCCTGCGCTCATTTATTTCTGCAACAGTTACAGGTTTTCCTCATTCATCTGTTTTTGTTCGTCTACGTGGGATTTTCCATCAGTATCTATTTAAAGATCTACAGGAAGTGGTGTACCCTAGAGTTCACCCTCACGCTGAGGTCTCACGGGACTTAGAGTTCATGGGAAACAGAAGGAGTTTTCCGACTCCTCGTATCTTCACATCCGCCGCTGCACCCGTTCTATCCACTAACCGCCCCCCATCTCCCCATCACCACCACCACCACCACCACCACAACAACAACCACTTCCTTCGAATTTCAGTTCTTTTATCCTCATCCTCGATTTCGCTTCCGCCACCTCGCTCCCTTCACCGTCTTCCAAGACTCTCTCTGAACGTCTTCAGCTACACCGCTCACAGACTTAACGACCTTTCTGCTGCTCCTTTTTAGCCCCGTCCTCTTTTCATTCTCTCGCCTCCATTCTCCTGAATCAGCTTAATTGCTATCCTCCCCTCCATCTGCGTGTTTGCAGCTTTATCTCCCGTCTTCATCGTGTGTTTCTGAACGCTGCTCGGTTATTATCACTCTCCTGCCTGAATCAGCTATACCACACTTATATGCATTTCAGCTGGCACACACACACACACACACACACACACACATCCACATTATCGGGTACATGTGTGACCCCCTTTAATCCCCCAGAACCTCTGACCCCCTCTCTTCCTGCTCGCCAAGGCCTTATTAAAATAAGTGCTGATTGGAAAGCTAACAGGAGTTCTGCTTCTCATTCCTTCTCCCTTCTTTTGTCTCAGCCTCACTCTCTCTTACTGAGTCAAATGAAATAACTAGGACAATCAAGATGGCTGATTGGAGTGAAGGATATTGGAAATGTGTCTGCGGTTTCACAAATTGCTGACCTAATACAAGGGAGTGGATCCGTTCTTGTTTTGTAGGTCAGTACTGCAGCAAAAGTCGATAAGAGTGTGTGTGCCTCAGATTAGCTATGCATTACATTATGCTTGACCTTAAAACAAAGCGAGTGTACTTTCTAAGCTTTTTGAGCTTGAAGAACATTGATTAGATTTTTTTGGTTTTTCCTCCTGCAAATTGATATAATGAGTTGCAAATTGATATCAGGGTCCTGATTCGCTGAAAGGATTGTTACTTGGTTTTTATATTATTGTTCCAGCATTCCTCACACCCTTTCTCACCGAGTGCTCCGCCAGCACAGCTGCTATCCAGTTGTTCACTGCTGTTCTAACTGGCAGGCACGTCTTCATTCATGTATAACCCCTACCAGCCGGGGAGTCTCGGTGGGTAAGCACATGTGTGTTTGTGCAGCATGTTTTCGCTTAACTCGCGCGCACGTGCATGCACATAAAACACAGATGCCCTGTTCTTACTCTGTTTCCCTATGTAAGCATGTCTTGGCTAAACATGCTGTAACACTGGACCTTACCCAGACACAAAGCTCTGTGCAGAAAGGCCCGACAGCTGCACTCAATTACATTAACTACCACGGGCAGAAAACACACACTCTCTCCAGCCACTGGCTCCAGCCATAATCAACGACTTATTCAATAAGCTCAAAAAAATGCAGCTCTCTGCTTTCTCTGGTGCACTCCCCCTCCCTCTCCTTTCTACGCACAATAAACCAACATGCGCGCGCACACACACACACACACACACACACACATACTTCCCTGAGGGCATTTGTTTCTGGTCAAGCTTCCTGTTGGGGTCAAACTTGAGTTCGTAGGGGATCACCATTTACCTGAGCTGCAAAGTGTGTGAGTGTAGTTGTGGGAGATGAAGGGGGGAGTGGGTGGTTAGTGAGAAATCTGTGTAAGCATGTAAACATTCTCATGGATAGCTTCACTGAAGGAATGTCACACATTTCTCTCTCACACACACACACACACAAACACACACACACCCACATACACATATTCAGGGGAGTTAACATGTAATCCACTGGGAAGTGAGAAAGTGAGCGTACGGAGGGAGGGAGGTCTGAAGTTCTTATTCATCACAGCTTTCAGGATAAGTAGAAGTGCTGATCTTGGATGTTTTACCAAGCCCCCCCCCCCCCGAAGGTATACTCTGGGTTTACAAGATATGTTTTTGTTAATCATGACATACTAAGTTAGAAATGCTGAAGGGAGATGTCAAAACTTGATAAAATTCCTCGAGGTTGCAGAAAAGTGCGCGCAGTTGCTTGGCATAAGGAGAGTTTCTTGACTGAGGGGTATCAGTGATGCAGGTTTGTCAAGACTGGTCTGAAAAATTGTGGCATTATGGTTCAGTCATTGGTGCAATAGAGCACAGCTAAAGTCATGTCTTTGTTGTAATTGTTTAATAAAAAGGCCATGTAGGGGCAAGACTAGCTGGGACCGTAGAGGTGTAACAGCTTGTGCTGTACTAATCAATTCTTAAAAATGTATTTCCAGTGCTTTTATTCCTCACATTACATTCAGGTAGTCTATATAGTTGCTTTCTTATGCTCACAAAGCTGAGTCAAGGTTAGATCCTGAAGACTACTTCATCTATTCTTTTCTTCCTCATTCATCACTCCTTTCCTTCACCTCTTGACTCTTGTCCTTTTGGATGTTTTCTTTCCTTACAGGTTAAGATATGAACTCATTCTGGTTCACCTTATCCAGTCAAGTAGGCGTCACCACAAAAGATTTACCGCTCCTGGAAGACAACAAAAGTGGTGATGCTTGAGCACATTCAATGTGGAAGTACTTTAAAGTTAAAATATTTTTTTAATCTTTGAGTCAAAAACAGCAAAAAAACATTACCCTTCACCAATAAATAAATAAATAAAGAAAGAAAAAAATTTTAGTTTTATTAATTTTTTCTGCAGTCCCATTTCCAATACACAAGCGGACAGGTAACTCGCAGAGGAGCCACTGTTGTTGCACTCCAAAAGCTACTCCTTTACTCCATACGCCCGTGGAATACAGGCAGCTAACTCTAGCTGAATCCCTTTCTTTCATAAGACAAACACAACACTGATTGTGCAGGGGCTTGACAATGGCACTCAGCAGCTGTTAAAATATTGTGACGCAAAAGCAATGTCTACTGGGAATCTATGCATTAGCAAAACTAGCTTTCTCTTTCTAAGTTGAAGCTAGTTAGCCTAGTGTGCTAGCTTCCACTGTCAGAGTGGAGTACAAATGTGCAATAGGTCCTCCCAAATGTTGAATGTTGTGAAGAAACAGATCATTTAAACAGCTTATATTTGATAACCATCACTGAAAGGGCTTGTTGTAAAAGGTTGTAGGCTACAGTGTTCTCCAGTCAGAAGAGCAACACTGAAGATTACAGTGCATCTCCCAGCAACACCGTGGGAAACGCCCACCTCAAGGCTTTAAGACAGTTTCATAAAAATGTGTGAAAAAAATATAATTTGTCTTTATAAATTTGGAATATAATTTGTCCTTGCATTCACATAACCACAAATAAACCAAAAAGTTTGGCACTGCCTTTTAATAAATTAAATTTAGGATTATTTATTCATAGCTTGCACTGCACTATAGCTGCACCTTAAATTTTATTCTCCTGTTTAATCTGCTCATTTCTATCTGCTGATTTATTTGATCTTTTTAAATCCTATTTGTGTCTTTTTATATTGTCTTTTAATAGTCTTTTAATTGCTTTTTCTCATTTCATTATGAATTCTCTGTTTTATGTAAATGTATTATGTATTGCCTTGTTGATGACAGGTGCTATACAACAACACATTTGACTTACCTTCCCTTACATTCAAAGTGAGGTGAATTCAGCCACTCAGTCACCCCCACCCCCACCCCCCCTTCGTCAGTCCAATTAGCTGCACCTGTGGTGTGCTGCCTCCAGCTCCTGATGTGGGTGCCAAATTCTTTACCAACCACCTTCCCTATCATCACCATCACCAGCAGCATGCAGCAGTCTATCTAGACTCACAGAGGAGGGAGTCATGATGGTTTTTCACTGTGAATGAAACCAGATTGAGTCAGCACTAACATCTAGTCAATAATGTTTTTGACCCCTAAAGCAGTCTCTGCTGATTGAGTTATATTTTGCAGCATCTCAGCCGTTCAGTAAACTTTTGGGTGGAAATGCAACCGTTATCAGACGGAAAAAAAAAAGAAAAAAAATCAAGGACAACTCATGTACAATTCTGCAGCTCATTCATAGCATGGAGTTTTCCTCACAGCTACAAGCTTACAAGCATCAATGTTTACATGAAATACCTGCATCAGTATTCACACACTGAACTCCAAACCATAATCAGAAATGAAAACAATGACATATTTATTAATAGAGTGTTTCTATCCTTATCCTCCCCCCCCCTCCCCCACTCCCCCCCCCTCCCTGCTATAAATAAAGTTCATTTCCCTGAACAACATGTCAGAGCATTTATATCACTGTGGCTTCCTTGGAGAGCCATGTCAGTGTGCTCAAGTTTAACAGCCACATGTTTATTATGAAAGCAAATCCCCATGTTTTCTCAGAGAGACAGAGGAGAGAAGAGAGAGACATTGTTAATGATGTGGAAGACGATAAATAAGTGCTGGCTACGGCTCCTGCTCTGACACTTTAACTGGAGACATCAATTATTTATCCAAGTAAAGAGGGGTCAGGGTGTGTGTGTGTGTGAGTGTGTGTGTGTGTGCGGTATGGGATTCAACTATACTAAGGAGCAACTCTCCAGCATAGTGATGAGAAGGTGTGTTCCTTCTCGTGTAACACACTCCAGCGTCCACGATAGTCCTCTAACCTGGCTGTACATCCGTGTGATGAAGCTCCCCCTCATTCAAATCTCCATTAGATATTCATGTACTTTTCAAAGTTTCACTTCTCCCATTTCCAGGAGGACTTCTCAGGGAATTCTTTAATGTAAAGGGAAATGGAAATACGCTCTGACTGCTGAAGATAAGACTTTTAATTTGCTACTGTAAATTGAAGCTATTTGTCTTCAAACCCCAACTTCTGTTTCAACTCACCCATATCTCAGACAGAAATATATCGTTCGAATTAGCCCAATTGTGGAGGCGCGCTCTGGAGTTTCTCCAGTGTTTTTTTGCCGCTTCACAAGGCATGAAAGTGAATTTGGTGGAGGCCACTGCAGTTTGAAGGCACAGAGCAAGGTTACAGGATGCATAAAAAAGATTTTTTTTTTTGATTGCATGTTATGATTTTGGATGTTTTTTTTTTTTTCTGTCTGTTTCTTTTTGGACATCTGCATGTAGGACCCTGAAAGCAGCCAAGAATAGTATTTATCATTCCTCGCCAGAAAAGCACCTCTCTCCTCTCTCATTAGCCTTCCTACCATCCTGTCTGATTTTCTCTTTACCTCCTCTCCTCCTCTGCTTCTCCATTCAGCTCTGTCATCCATCACCTTCGTCACTTCTTTCTGTTTCACTAATTTCCTCTCATTACATTTCTCTCTCTCCCTCCTTCCTGCTCCCATTATCCCTCCCACACATTCCCACAACTGCAGTCCCAGGCCTTAAGTGACGGTCACAGTCACCCAAACCGCAAACTGTTGATTCCCAAAATATTTCTATCCAGTGGCCAGACCATTACTGACCAGTGACCAGACATAGAACACCATAATCCACAGCTTATTTCTATTTTATACAGCTCATGTAACTGAACTACATTTGTGCTCCATGAATCTCAAATGGTGGGAAAGTACCTTTGATAAAATCTGATGGCACACATACATACACATGCACAGTGTTCTTATTGAACAAGAATTGGCAGTGTCTAGTATCCGGGCATCGTAATGGTTTCCATATGTGTCTTGGCTGCCACACACAGTCATACCAACACACACACACACACACACACACACACATACACACACACACACACACACACACTAATTCACAGAGGATCTCAAATCTCCTCACAGGGAATCAAAAACAAACACATCCTAAACATACACCTCTTTACATCTCTCCGTTCTTTTCTCACATCCGTTTCCCTTAAAGAAAGGACGCGCTGCCCCCCAGAAGAATTAGGGGGAAAGTGTTTAAACAAGGCAAATTTATGGCGCCGCACAGGCTGCCGTGTCATTTCATCGAGAGGGGATGGAGTGTGTGTGTGTGTGTGTGTGTGTGTGTGTGTATGTGTGTGTGTGTGGGGGGGGTGTCGTTTGAATGTAACACCGCTGTATGAATGTCCCATTGATCAGGGTGCTGCTGCTCATTTTTCACTTGAACAAGACGGAGCGGCAGAGTGAAGCAAGGCAGTGAGAATGAACAGCCAAATAAATGTCAAACTGATCGAGTGTTAATTGTTTACGAGTGTTTGTTTGTGTGTATGTGTGTGTGTGTGTGTGTGTGTGTGTGTGTGTGTGTGTGTGCAGCCAAATAAATATCAGTATTTGGGATGTTAATTGATTTCTGTAGAGTTTTATTATCCGTTGGTAATCAGCCACTGAGAAATGCAAAGTGTTTATTTTTTTTATTTTGTAATTTTTTTTTTTTTCTATCATGTAACTGAGATGACGCCTTCAGTTACACAATCCATCCATATTGCATATTTGATAATCGACGGAGGTTGGATCTTATCCCAGCATGCACTGGGCCTGAGGCAGCAACATCCACATTCAAATATATAAGCAATTTAGAGTCTCCGGAAAACCAGAGAGAAGCTGCAATTTTCACCCCCAAAAGAACCAACAGCTGACAGTGCTAACCACGTAGCCACAGTGCCACAGTTCAGAAATGAACAGAACGCACTTGTGGCAGATTTATGTTGTCTGTGCCCTCCCTTGTCACCCAGTCCAAGACCTTCCCCTTATGTGCTGACAGGGAATTAGTCTTTTTTCCCTCTGCTCCCCCTGAATGCAACAAGTCCTCATACCTAAGTGCCTTCTAAAATGTCCTATGGTCTTCTGATCTGCTACAGCTACAGCTAAGGTTTACTTCACCTTAGGCATCTATGTAAGTATTTGGTTCATGTTAGGGAAAGATCACTTTTCTTATGAAAAGAAAACCAATATAAATTGGTTGGTAGAAGACAAGATGCAAACCACAGTGTTGTTAAAGTTACACTTTTTTTTTTACACTAAGGCTTAATTAACCTGCTTTGGGGGCCCTAAGGCAAAAATGGATTGTGGGTCCCAGCTGCCCCCCCTCTCTGTCCATTATGTATACTCTCTTTAGAGAAAGCACTAATTTATATGCACCACATAAAACCAGATCATGACACAGGGTCGATGCAGAGCCCGGCTAAATCCCTTATCATTTTTCCATTTCAGCAGCAGTAATTTAGTGGAGCATGTTCTCCAATAAACATCAATCAATTCAACAAATTATGAAAAAAAAACTGAATGAAACAATGAATTCCTAGTGGTCTTACTGTCCTTGGGGCCGGTCTCTTTGGCACAGTCCAGCCAGACCTCCTCAGTAAGGCTGAGATCAGACCTGCATTCCTGCATGAACAAGCACAGGTCCCTCATTCGTTACAATGACGACACTGTGCTGACAGAGTGAAGGGTGCAGATACAAAGGGCTCTCACAAAAAATGTAAGGTTGTCTGGTGAAAAAAATGCAACCTGGCTCAACCTTTGCTATGACACAATCCAATGTCATTCAGCAGGGCCACTGTGTTGCTCATTCAAATACATGCAAGTGTGCAGCCCTGGGTGACTAATGTGTGATGTGAACTAGGTTTACCTCGAGGCCAAGTATAAAATATTGGACAGGAGAGAGTGGTTATTATTATTCAGTTTTGATGTTAACAGTGGTGCAGCTTGTGAACAGACAAGGCAGGCAACTGTCCAGGGTATTAGGGGGCCTCTGAGGGCTGACAAACTTTACACAGCGCAGCAATGTCTCAAAATGCATCTCTGTCCTCCTCAAAGAACCAACAGACTATTTGTCAGTAGGAAACCTCCTTAAAGGGGCCCCATTTAGAATAAAAACAATGGTGCTGGGTGATTGCTATCGCTAAATCGCTAAATTGGCAACACCACTCAGTAGGAAACCTCCTTGGCAATTTTTTGCCTGGAGCCTATTGCCACTGGGTATTACTAACCCTCCTGGATAGTTTTTAATCACCCCAGTACCTGCGGCATGGCTCTACCAATACAGGTCTTTGCATTTTTTGCACGACCACAAAGTTGCTTGTCAAGAAAATTTGAAGCATTCAGAAGGTTTTCCTTAAGCAAACAGTAGACTAATGCTGTCATCTTTTCTGTGGAGGACACTGTCCCTGAATGTGCCTGTGCATTCCACCACATAATATGTAAAAAAGCGGGAATTTGGAAGCGTTTCATTGTCCTGCTGTCCCTCCGCTCTGCTGATTTATTTTCTCCTAAGCCTGCCCGGCTTCCATCAAACACAATGATAAATCAGCGACAGTTTAGGCAGCCTTTATATAATCCTGCTACTCAGGAGATACAATTGCCGGAGAATTACTGCATTTGCACTCAAAATTTGCAGAATAACGTTAATATATATAACAGCCGTGCATTCTGTTCAGTTATGCAAGAAAGGAAAATAAGCGTAACCACAAAAAATTGATTGGGAGAAAATGCTGAACAAAGCTGAAATGTCTGAAGAAAAGGAGGAGAGGAGAGCCTGGGAATAGATGAAAGGAAAATGTTTGAGAAGCTTTATAACACAGCAGATGATGAACCCTGAATGCACTCTCCCGAGTTGACATCAGCTCTCCACCCATTGTCTGGCCCAACACCGCTCAGTCCTACCTCTCACACAAAGCCCATCTCCACCCTTCACTGACAAGCCATTCAGCGGGGAAAACGCAACATTGATGGGCTCTGACTAGCAGCATTTTGTAGCCTGTCCGTTTTTCAATAGGCCCTCGCTCTCCCAGACTCATGGCAAGACTTTGTAATGGAAATCTGTGACAGGCAAAAACAGCACAAAAACACTGTTCCCTGCCTTCATCTGTCGCAATGATTTTATGGTCTGGGTGAAGACAGAGAGTGAGTGTATGTGTGTGTGTGTGTGTGTTGGGGGGATAGCCGAGTGAATGTGTGTGTGTGTGTGTGTGAGATATTTTATGACCGGGGCTGTTCCACCGGCCCATGGGTTAGAGTTCCGTTTGACTGAGCAGCCCATGAATTGTTCCTGCAGCAGGCTGGTTAGCAGAGCCCTGGCCATAGGGAGCCAAGGCTATTCAACACTGTGTGCGCGCCTGCTATATGCATGTGTATGTGTGTGTTTGTAAGTGTGCGCTTTTTTTTTTTTTTTTTGAGGTCTGAGAGTGTAAAACTGAAGCACATTTATGCAGTCCAAAGATACGGCAATTGGGAGTTACTGCCATTGATTTGAATGGGAGTAGCTGCATTTGTGCCTCCCTTCAGAAGCTTAAAGGATTAATAAAGCAGCAAGGACTTGTCCAGTGTCATTTCTCATTTGCCTCTGAGATGAACAGGGAGGGAGGGAGGGAGCAAAACAGAGTGAGATGGATGATGGAAGAGGGAAATTGTTATGAGAAAAGCCTGTGGAATGAAAAAAAAAAAAAAAGAGAGGAGCAGAGCAGACAGAGAGGAAGGGCTCAGCAGAATTAGGATATGATTAAGAGATGAAAACTTTTATTTTAAATTGACATATCTTCCATTAAAAATGTAACTCCATCTCTCAGTTATTTGCATGAAAATCAAGAACTGACAACCTTAACATCAAAATTAAACTTACACATTACATGTACATGCATTAGTTGATGTAATCACTCTTGAAATTGAACAAGAACGAACAACATCTCCCGAAATATGACATTTTGTAATGAAACCCTTCAGATTCATCGCACGTGGCAAATGTAATTCACTGTAATTCGCCTCATGCATACATATGCCTCGGAGGCAATTAAAGCACAAGAGACAAAAAACATTAAGAAGGATGCGGTTAAGGTGGATGACAGGAGGGGAAAAAAATGGAAGGATACAAGAGGAGGTGGAAAGAAAGGACAGAAGCAGGAGGAGGAGGAGGAGGAGGAGGAAGAGGAGGAGAGAGAAATATCACTGTGAGACTGCACTACTCCAAGACTGTGCTCCATAAAAGAAAATGCATACAGCATCATTCTCCCGCTATAGAGGAAACCGAAATTGAAAAGGGCAAATCTGAGTTCGCGCACCTTGGTAAGACTAGCCACTGGCGACAGTCTATCTCCAACTCAGTGCTGCTGAAAAGGGCACGGTGAAAATACTCCAGCTCTCAGCATAAAAGGAGCTGACACATATTCCAATCCATTGGTTATAGTCAGTGTGCAGGCAGATTCCTACTGGAAATGATTTGATGAAAACTGAGAAATGTAGAGGGATGGAGATGCTCAACAGCACACTTAAATCTCACAATCAGTCCAGAGAAATCAAATTAGCTTTCATCATTAACCCACTGTGATCACAAAAGTCAAAAGACACTCACACCCAAAACAATTTCAGAATTTATAATCATGTGTTCAGGGCTAAAACGATGAGTTGATTGAATGTCCCGTCCTCAGCGTTCACTTGACTCATTCAATGAAATTTGTTCAGAAACGTTAGCCCCTGTGTTTCGCTGCATGTTACAGCATCATTGCAATTGATTGATTAATAGATTTCATACTGTGTTCAGCCAGGAAGTGTCAGGTAACGGTAACGCTGCAGCGGAAGCCTTAATGGTTAGACAGTGACGCACAGAGTGGAGAACTATTCCTGAAATTCACAGTAGTGAAAGAGCAAATTTAATTGCGAAGCGTACATAATCCGTTTCTTCAATATATTTCGTGAGGAACGACTATTCAGTAGTTTCAGAGAAATTTAATTTTAATGGACAAGCCAGGAAATTTTCTTTTTCTCTGATGAACTGGAGCATTCTTCCATTAAAAGCTTTTTATTGTTGGTGAAATACATTTGGTTTTCAGTGCTTCACGAGCCCGATAATCAAACTGAATTGCCATTTTCTTTCACTTCATTCACTCAGTCTGACATCATGCTCGTCTTAGCTTGATGTTCATTATCTCGAGAGGGATGTCTCCTAGTTAGCTCAGAACGCAGGATTATCTATTAGCTTTAGCAATCTGAGCAGAGCCATGGGTTTTATATGGGGCAAAGTAAGGTGGTGGTTTTGCAGGAAGAAATGCTTGTTTTAAGGTAAGACAGCTCACACTGTTACTGTGAGCTTATAGTTGTTAAAGTCACTGAACAAATGTGTGTCAGGCTCTGTGATCAGTGCTCTGACGGTCACTTTGACGTGTGTTTTCAGTTTCAGTGTCCGAGGACACGGTGTGTTATGACTGAGGTTTTGCCTGTTTACACTGCAATATAAGTTTTTGCACTAATCCAACACATCTGGTGTGCATGTTTATCTAGGGTCTTGCATATTTTGAGGAAAATACAGGATTTACATACATGCTAACAGTATTTATGTATCCAGAACGAGGCAGCTTCTGTGCTCTTAACTTGTGCATCAGTCAGTATAATGCTTTTTGTAAATGTTTGTGGACTTCTTAGCTCCCAGTTAATGTTTTGGGACACTACAGTTTGCTGCTTAGGGCCCCATAAAAGCTTGGGCTGGCCCTGATATCAAGTCCTTATTTTCCACGGTACCCCGATTTGAATTGAAATATATGAATGTCCTCAAACCTTGTAGTTCATACACACCACAAACATCAAACCCTACAACGATAACAGAGAGAAAATAAAGTAGAGCAAAACTGAGCTCATGGTAGCAGCACAGCAAAGAACAAAGCGCCATCATTATCAATATTAAAGTTTCACTGTCCAATATAAAATCACTTTCCCCACAGGAAACATCATTTGGTGAGCAGTATACTGCTGTACTCCCACTGAACTGTTAAAGTCTTGAGAAACATAATGCTTTGAATGAATGGGTTTAATCCATTATTGATGACAGACTGGTTTGTTGGTTTGTGTGTGACAGTCCTCGGAGAGTTTAAGCACCATTTCAAAGAGACCAGTGCCCTGCTTTTCATCTCCTGTTGCTTTAGCCCAAATACATCTGTGCTCTACGGTAGCACGCATGCACACACACAAATGCATACACACGCACTCTCCAAATGTTAAGGTGTCATGCTAGTTTTATTCTTCTTGCTCTCTGGGGCATGTGCATGCTCAGTAGCTGTGGTTAAAGTCACTTAATTCTCAAGGTTTTGTCACTGTCTGTATTCAACATTATTCATGAAGGGCTACTCTCCCTGAGCGGGAATGGCATGGCCAGGAGCCTGACAAGGCTTTAGACATTACGATCATCAACACACACACACACACACACACACACACACACACACACACACACACACACAGATCAACCACACCTCAACAAAGTCACTTGTCTAAATAGATCTCTGCGGTACAGCCCTGCACACAAACACTCAGAGACCATTCATGCCCCACAGCATTTTTTAATCAAACAAGCATAAACTCATGCGAGAACGTCTCAAGTTTATTTTGTGTATCTCCTAAAGTGTGCATGTTTTTGTGTGTGTGTTTGAATGTTTGAAAGGACCTGCATTACGGTGGCATCACATTAATCTTAATTCTCCCTTTCAGCTGTGAAATTAAAGAGCCCTAACATTGTTTACGACACTTAGAACAATGCTTAAAGTTACTTAAAGGCTATGAAAAGATATGAGGAGACGTCCAGATTAAACCAGCGGAGTCCCTGTTTTTTAAGTGGCGCTCCCAGCGTCCCAACAGGGATGTTGTTTATCCCGATAATGAGACTGACTGTGAGTTTTACTCGTCTGAAAAATCTGCGTTAAAATGTTTTGATCATTGTTAAATTTCCTGTTTCTGTTGCCTACAGCTCAAATGGAGCCAAAGAGAGGCCAGTGCCTAATGGTCCCTCACAAGAATTACTGTGTATTGACAAAGAGAAGCACAGACGTGTATGGCTATGATGCCTCAGCTTAAAACCAGCTCCCATCCATATGTATCATAAGTTCATAAATTGAGTTATTTAGGCCTGTTATCAGTAGAAGAGTAATATAAAGTAAGCAGTCTATTGTCATCATTGTTACAGAGTAGTCGTAACTTGAAATGCAGACTCTGATTCATCCTAATTCTTATTCCTTTACCATACAGTGGTGCACTGTTTTGTTTTGAATCAATACAGGTTAAACAAGAAAATGAAATAAGGTTACATTTAGTCACACTAATTGTAAATATGCAAATGTGCTGGCCTGTAGGAGGATCAGCAGTCTGTGCTCATGTGCCTCAGCTTGGATCAGGCATTGCTGTGAATCCTGCCATCATAGCAGATAAACACCTGTAAAGTGCATCTCTCCAAGCGTTTGCCTTTCATTTAGCTTTCGAAAGGATGGAAAGAAAGAAAGAAAAAAAAAATCATCCGGCCAAGGGAGAGTAAAAAACCTGCAGTCAGGGTTTGGGTCCTGTCTGAGTGACAGTTGTCACAAATAAGCAGTCTGGATGGACTGACGCAGTCATTGTCTGAGCTGAAGTCAAAACAAGAAGGAGCACAGTCCTTAGACGCCTGCTTAACAGACATCCATCAAGACGACTGGAGAGTGGCCACTGGAGGGGGAGCAAGGTGATGCGGTTTATGTGAGGTAGTGCCCCAGACATACAACACACCGTTGGAGCTGCCTCATATATGAGAGAGTCAGAGTCATTGGTTGGGTTGCTCCAGTTATGCCCTGGTGATGCATTATTGACAGATACGGAAGAATTTGTGAGTGACTTGAGGTTTTATTCATCAGGACTGTGTGTTGGCCTCAGAATCATATCCACAACAGACATATCATGAGCAGCTCAAGAGAGTGTCCACTTCACTTCACCATTGAAAAGGCTGTTGCTGCTGGAAATTAAGTACAAATGTACCCATACAATGAAACCTCAGTGTGAATCTTCTTGCAGAATCTCCAGAGTTGGCTAAAAGTGGAAAGAAATGTTCAGCTTTGTCTTATATCACAGCCCCATAGAGTGTTTTTGAAAGAAAATATAGGACTTAAAAAATGAACTGTGACTATTTAACTTAATTTTTTTTTCCTTCCAGAATTAAGGGCATATTCAAAAGGAATATACTTGTACAGAGATGGAGCCACAGGAAAGAAAACCTTGCCATTGCATGTTCTTTTAAATAACAAAACTGTGGATGAAATATTATTTTTAAAAAAATGTCCATGGACACTGGTCCTGAGAGCCTCTCACGACAGAGCTCAGACTCAAGTACTACAGCCTTGCATTGAGGACAAATGCTTGCTGTGGAAATTGATCATTTTCTTGTCTCACTGCTGACAAGGCGACAAGGTGGTGGCAGAGGCTCTAGGTTAGCCGCGAGGCCTATTTACAGAGAATGTTGGTTTGGAAGAGTTGTGCATGCTGAGCGGCTGTGGTGAAATTGGTAAAAAGGCACAAACTGGGGCTTTTTATTTGCAGGAAATGAAGCCAGGCTGACTCATCACACTTCCAAAAGACTTCTCTCGGGTTGCCCGGTTGTCCTGATTGGCATAAATTTGTAAATGTTAGTGTGTTGAGCTGCAGAGGGAAAACCCATTAGGTTTATCCTGTGTGAGATTGAACAGGAAATTTGGCTCGGAGAAAAACATAGACACTGCCACCAAAAATATACATATTGAAACACACAACATCCTATAGAAAGACTCCCGCATGTAATTTTAGTCAGAGACCACCGAAGAAGTCTCTCAAAGATCTGAATAAAGGCCAAACTCATCTAAAGTGGTTATTGGCAGAAAAGAGTGTTTGGAAACACCTTGACACAACTAAACTTTTTCAGGGATTTGTTCATATTTTCTGTTTAATTACTGTTAGCGCTACACCTATTTTTGATGTTAGAACTCGAACGCTTTTACTGATCTTACAGAGTCAGTATCCAATTTATTACTCACTCAGTGTTTCAAGGTTCGCTTTTTAAATGAAAGGTAATGAATTTTGGCTCGTTTGGTGGAGAGATGTACGTGATCATAGCATCAACTGAAAAGACTTTTTCAAGGCAAAACCTCAAACCTCTAAAACGTTTGTTTTGAACGCTTCACTTCAACATTTAGCTGACTTTTTAAAATAATATCCACATTAGGAACTGTCTCGGTTTGTTTCAAAGTCTTTAGTCTCTGAGCATTTACCTACCTAGTGAAACATTGAAAAGTAATAAAAGGAATATATACATATATATACACACGTACATTTAATGTATGCGCTATTATGAATCCATGATTCAACAGCACAGAATGATCAAGCCATACTTATAGTAATAAGTGGTTATGAATAATTGTTAAACATTTAGCGATGACCCTGCATTAGTTGATGGTATTAGTGATCTAAATCCAGTCTACACAGCAGGAAAATGTTCATCTATCACTGGCTCTTTCTCCAGCCAATCATCCCTCTGTACTCTTAGTATATCTCTAAACTATAGATCACGTCTAGACCCATGTGCAAATGAATTTAATATTGCAGGGAGCGTGGTCTGTGACAATGGAGTGGATCAGTAAATTCAGTTGACAGTTTTCCTGAGCAGAACATGATAAACTGATCAGGAGTTTTCCCACGGGAATATCAGCCAGTACTGGCTGCTAAGCTTGATTGGCCTATTCCCTATTGAGTTGAGGAGACTTGCAGACTATTTTATACCCACTGGTAGATGAGTTAGGTGATGCTTAGGAGAGGAGATGATGAACGTGCCCTCCCCAGTCACATGAAAATCTTAAGTGTTGTGCTGCTGTAATTGAGTTCATGCATAATTGGCTGCAGCAGCAAAACAACCCCCTCAAACTTGGCAGAGAGCTTGAGAAGAGAAGCAATACTGATTGTAGCTTGATTCAGTCTGTCATAGTTAACCTACAACTTTTACAGTTCATGTCTTATTTAGATGTTCCCCAATGCACCTGAATTAAAAAAGAAAAAAGAAAAAAAAAAGAGAGAGAGAACATCAATCATGAATGTACATGGCTTTCTTTTGCGCTTCACAGAGCAAGCTTAGATTAACATCTGGAGATCAGGAAATGTACATGGACTTTGATCGATTGTCTTCTGCAGCATGGGTTCCTTTTTTGATCCTTGACTGGTTTTTCGCTGTTGATTCAGAGTGGCAGCTCAGTGCCTGTTTTTAAAAGAGCACAAACTTTGCCCAACCCTTAGTGGGAGTTTGTGGGCAGAGTTTATATATGAGTGCATCCGGTGAGTGAGATCGAGGCAGGCTGAAGCTGGTGACTACTATAACAAGCCACTTCAGCCAGTCAACAGCCCTATTAATCTCTGTCTGATTCAAGCGCTCCTGTTTCAACAGCAGAGATTATGCTCATCTATCACCTGGATCACGTGATGTCACACACACACCCACACACACACACACACACTTATTTGACATTCACATTCTCCTATAGTAACTCAACTTCTGTCTGTTCCACTCTCCAACATGCTGTAGATGCCTCTGGAGTAGGAATCGATTATAGTTTTGCATATGACATCACATGGATTGCTGACTGTTGTAGCATCACGTCAACACCAGCTGGACGTGTCGTATTTTATCAAACCATATCGTACATTCATTAGATACCTGAAGTAATTGTGTTTGCATTCTTTATTTCTCGGTGATGTCGAGCAACAATAACAGTGGCGATCAATGGTGAAAGATCTCAGTGCAACAGATTTTGAAAACATCTCTGGTGTAACTGAAAAACAAAAAAAAAAATGTACTGTGCCTCTCTTAAACATGCTTTTTTTTTGTTTTCTCTCTACTGGCACTGAAAATGTGTAGGAGGAAACACGAGTAGCCCGAGCTGACTCATGACAGTTCTTGTGGTCTCCACATGAATTCTGTAGCTATGTAGTTCTACAGGAAGGTGACAGATTTAAGGAAGAAACTGAATATGAAATAAGAGAAAAAGACAGAAAAACATTTGCTTCCATATTGTGTACATACAAATCAATAGGCCTATAAGTATACTGAATGATACCATTTACCATTCCTAATGATACCACCTTCAGACTGACTTTAGTCAGGCAAAATGCATGCTCCCTCCATTTAAATATGTTACTCTGTTGATGCAGTGGGGGAGCAAAAACCACAGCGTCGTCTGCCAAAAGGATGATTTTAATACAGTGTCCTTTGAAATGTCTTTTATGATGATGCTGCAACAGGGAATCGAATGAGTGCAAGCACACGTTCAATGAATGGCACACGTTCCACGAACATGAATGCTGTACTGTTAAGCTCGAGACTGCGGTGGTTGAAGATAAATCAATTTCAGCCGTGATAACTTTACAGAGATGTAATATCCTGATGTAATATCTCACAGCATTTTAAACTGCTGTGCAGCGGCTGGGCATCGGAAAAGCCTTCAAACCCATGGTATCCCATGAAACCCATTGCTCAAACTGTACTTCCTGGATCTTTTCCTGGGACAGTGCTGCCTCAACTGGTTGGTTCAGGCAGCACTGTTTTAACGCAGGTCTGGGAGAGAGGTGTTCATGCGTCCAGTGGAGTTGAACACCTGACTGAAAAGATGCTTTTACCTGTGTTGCTATGACTCCTCTTATTTCTATCTTCCTATTCTGTTACTCTCTAGTTAGAATCTCCTGAGGTCATGGTAGGGTCTGTGTTTACTCCCTCTATCTCTACACACACACACATTTTCACACATAGTAGCAGTCCCTGTTCTACAGACACAAGTTACATGTGCATTCTAAGTGCTTCATAAATACTTAGTAACAATAATTGCCAGTAATGGTTCCTGTGTATTGACAGAGTAGGAGGGAGGTGAGAGGGAGTTGCGAGATAATCAACAAATGGATAATCATTTCCCATAAGTGTCTCCTTTAATGACGTATGATGATCATTAAACAAAGGTCAAACCTGCAGGAATTTAAGACAAAAGAATAAATCACACTTTTCGCCCTTCTGTCCCACTTTTTAAATTCCTTCTAAATTACACTATACTCAAGTAACTATTTCTGTGTTTATATCTTTTTTTTTTCAAGAGGGAGATGTGCACAAGTCTGAGAGTCAATATTTGTCATTCTCAGAACACGCCAGAAAAGTTCACACATCAATACAGATAAACTGAAGGGGTGCTTTGGTTAATTGCTATGGATACACCACTTACTTACTGAAGCCTTGGTATGTCACATGGAATCACTTGTGAATCACTGTCAAATTTCTGACAGTGAACTATTTGAGGATGGCTCTGAACGATTGTCCTTATGGCCTTAACCATTTCCATTCTAAACAATGTTGATTCAATTCCTCTTGAAAGTTAATGAACTTTTACAGCATGCCTAGTGTGTTCTCCCACTCTTTGCCTGTTGAGCTGCTGTGAGTCATAAGCGGTGAAAGCACAGAGGGTCTGGCTGTTACTGTCTTAGTGTGTTCCGGAGAAAAAGGCACCATTAATAGTGTATACAGCGTGTGGTTTGGCACCGCAGGGGATGAAGGTACAGCTTGAAAGCTTCACTGGGTTCTTCATCTCTGTGTTTATAGTCATTCATTTGTGCACATCATTGCTTATATCTATCTATATCTTGTGTATTTTGTGTATATATTGCCAATTTTCTTACTATCCATCCATTAAAAGGAAAGTTTTGACATTTTCCTAGTTGGGTGAGATCAGAGGATTGATACCACTATGATGTTTCTACGGTAAATACGTAGCAGGATTTAGCAATCAGCTAACATTGCTTGGCATAAAAATTGCTAACTAATCAGTACAAAGATCAAAGTGTATAAATGACGGTGTTCTGTCCTCACTCATCATTGTCCCCATGAACGTATACTCAGCTACACAGACAGCTAAACACTCTCCTCATCAGTCTCCAAGGAACAGGCAGATGTGTTGAATGTGGCAGTTTTATCAGAAATGTGTGTGAAACTGTAAATAAAACATTGCACCGCTAGACAATTTCACAGTCAGTTTAAGAGCAATATGACGTCTTGCACCACCACACACATAGAGCAGTATAGATCAAATACAAAGCAAGACCATTTCCCGACATATTAATATAACATACTATCTAATTCTACTGAACCAAACAATAAATAATAATGCACCTGTCATTTTTATGTCAATAAACAATGTAAGTTACAGATTATGCCATGTATCAACCATGAGGGAGGGGATGGCGATGGATTTGTAGCCAACAGTAACGTGGCTGAGAAAAATGCCTCAATAAAAGAAACTAAACAGAACAACCACTAGGGGGAATATAAAACAGATGTGGTTCTATCACAGACAGTTCACTTTTTTATCGGGGGTGGGGGTGTGGGGGGTATGTGCCAAAGTATTTCTTGGCCTTGGTTTGTTGCCTGGCAACAGTTCTTTGCCATTTTCCCTTTACAATTTTTGTGCAAAGTGTAAAAACTGATGAGAACGGAAATAACGGAATGGATATCATTTATTAGTTAGTGAGCTTTAGAGGTGTTGGTCTGTGTATTTTGTTTTGGACATAGCCAGGCTTACTGTTTGCATCTGTTTCCTTATGCTAAGCTAAGCTAACTGGCTGCTGGCCGCATCTTCATATTTACTGGACAGATACGAAAGTGGAATCGATCTTCTCATCTAACTCTCGGCAAGAAAGGAAATAAATGTCCTTCCCATTATATCGAACTATTCCTTTATATACCTGACTGTCCAGCAGCCTGAATCAGTGACAGACAAATTGATTAACTCATTGATTATTCTGTTCCTTGTTGAATCCATCCATCCATATCTAGTCTGCATGCATTCCCCCCCAAGCCATACATTTCTCTGTTAGCAAAAACACCTCCACCCTAGTAACAAATAAGATGCATAAATAAATCATAAATGGCTCAGATGTTACAATCATGATGCAACTGTTGTGTCTGTCTTCTCTCATCTTCTTGCCATCCCGACACACACACACACACACACACACACAGACGCACAGCACGCTACAGTAGTTATTATGTACAAGACATTTCAGTGGGAGTATAGTGTCAAGTGTTTACAAGCACACAGCACTGTTTTCTCTTTCACACCATGCTAAGTTCATTTCATCATTGATGCGTTTCATTTTTACTGATAAGTACGAATAAATAAAGGAGAGCAAAATCCAATGATTAGTGAAAGTAGGAGGGAGGGAAATGGGGAGAAAAAAAACTGGAGTGCAAGGGAGCTAAAGCTTTTCTGTCATTGTTGGTGCCACACACACACATATACACACACACACACACACATACTCACACACACCCACACACACTCGCAATGCAGAGGGAATCTCAGGAGAAAAGAGCCGGCCTTGAACTATATAGTCTGTTTATAGCATTGCTTCCTTTCATATGGGGCTCATCCCTGTATATTGCCTTGCAATTGTTGCAGTCAACTATGTCATTATTGCAAGTAAACAGCAGAATGAAGTTGCAACAAAGGTCAATCAAAAGCATAGACATTGTCATAGTGTTATTTTCCATCTCTTGTCGACATCCTGACAACTTTATTGGAGGCTTAAGTGAGGGTATTGCATTATAAACACATTTCTTTTCTTTTTTTTTTATTATTTTTTTGGGCCTTTTTATGCCTTTATTGACAGTACAGTAGAGAGACAGGAACCGGGGCCAACTGCTGCGAGGACCTTAGCCTCTGCATATGCGGCGGATGCTCAACCAACTGAGCTACTCGACGCCCCCATAAACACATTTCTATAAGAACACTGCAACATGGCAAGACTGACCTTCACACCAGGACTCATAAAACTGAGAAGAATACAGATAACAATGTCATTTTGTATATAAAATAGTTAATACAGTATGTAGTGTATGATTCAAAAAATTGCAGAAATACGGTATCAAATGTGTCAGGACCTAAAGATCTTCAAAATACCACACAGCTCCCAGTCCCAGCCCCCCCACATCTCTGTCACTGCTCTACTTTAGAAGTGGGTTAGTTGGGCTCTGTCTGCACTGTATCTGCGGCTCCTTTGTAGAAACTCTCTGCTCTGATCTTCTGTCACAGCCTCGGGGCCAAACGCAGCCGTGATGGACACAAATCCATCTGACAGCTTTGCACACAGATTCCCTAAAGCCTTCCCAAACCTGTTCCCAAAGGCTTTCCTTTGGACGGCTCAAAGCTCCCTCCTGGGGCAACATGATGCAGATGCGCATGTAGCAACACACAGATCCCATAAACACGCTCATGGGAGGATAACATGAGTACATGCTCTATCCCGAATGGACAACCAGCTGAGTGGCCGCAGGGACGATGCCCAGATCTTAACCCCCGAACAGACACACCCCACATACATGTGTATGTGACAGATGGGTGGGCCGGGTGTATGAGTCCCCAGGGTGTGTTGATTGAGGTACATGCAGCATGTGGAGCGACCTGGGGCAAGGAGAGAGGGATGGAGGGTTACAGTAGACGGGGCAGAGAGAGAACTTTCAGATGAAGAACCAAACCGGCATGGCAGTGAAATGAGATTTTCTGTGATAAAAAAAAAAAAAAAGTGAAAACATCATATCATGAGAGGTCTGATACATATCTAGTATCTGCTGAAATTAAATAAACGCACTGTGGGACAGTGGAGCGTAATCACAGCCAGATCTGAGTTCAAGTTGTTTGCACTCATTCCCACCACACCCACAAAAAGACACATACAATCAGAACATAAAATATTCCCCCATCCCCACCTTTGTGTTCAGTATTCAGATGAAAGGCCTTTTGGATGTAGAGTCCTGCCTTTTGATGCTAAGAAATCAATCCTGAGTCCATGTTGCTCTGAGCAGCTACACACTGCAGCCCGTGTCACAGCGTGAGGGCAGCAGGGGAGGCGAGAGGTGGTATACAAAGGCAGAGGTGGACATGAAAAGGGAATGTATGCTAAATGAATAACAAAACGCTTCGCCTGGTGAGAGCAGTGTGCAGTGGTGTCATGAGGGCAGAAGGGACTTTTCGACATGTGTGTCTGTGTCTGTACGGACTTCCAAACCCTTTCATCTCGGGGGCTCAGTGAAATCATTTGAAGCTGGCAACAGCAGTCAGACCAACATGTCATGAGCAGAAACATCACTTTACTTTCACTAAAGTCCTAATGAGTGAAAGTAGAGACATACGCGCCGAGAGGATAATGGGCACCGAGCAGATTCATTTGGAAGTCTCTGCTGTCCACCTACACACAGTGGGCAAAAACTACTCCACAGGCCTCACCTGCCATCATCGCTCGTCTGTATGATGCTCAAACACCATTCTTTTTCACAGTAACTGTTCCCACCTGTAACTATAAGCTGCTTATTGGTTCACATATGGAACCTGTCACTATGCTCAGTCGTCATCTTGTCACTGAATTACCCAGTCGGAAGTAAACTAGCAGCTGACTAGGAGCTGTTTTTTTTTTTTTGTTATTTTTTCTATGCACACCTACCAATATTCTTCTGTGTTTTTCCCACTCTTACATTCAGGTTTTAAAAAAATGTAGACACCTTTCTCCATCTGTTCTGTCAAAATCTGAGACAGAAAGACCAGACACATTACTAATTTGTGCCTCCTCACTGTTGCATGGAGGAGAGTTGATGCTTCACTCAACAGAATAACATAAAAATGTATTTTCACACTGAGCTCTGCACAGATGTAATGGACGTCTTCGGTCTCATTGACCCTGGGTTAAAGGGTAAGTACAACCAAAGAAAAAAAAAATCTCACATACCCCCTTTAATTTTGCTGCCCAGGTATAGTTTGGATTTTATCAGTGGAAGTTTTGAGACACTACTGTTGCCACACCAATGTATAAATAGGGGACTTCAATGTTTTAACTGAAAAAAAACTCACTAAATTCTTTCCAAGAAAAGTGCTACTACTAGACTGTACACAGACCTGCACACAACTATCAGAATGTTACAGCTCTGTGTTTCTACGTGTACATGACTGAATCCAAATGATGCTTAATGGCTAGTACTCCAGATCCAGAATTCATCAAGTCTATGAATGAGCTAATTTTCTGCAGTGCGTCTGCTCGACTTCACCTGACTTAACTCTGAAGATTATATTTACTAACACAAATGTATTTTTGATAACTTTTTGTCACAGTAATTCAATATTGACAGTGTCCTTTACTAACCTCTAATTAATCAGGTTGTAGCTGTTGTAGCTGATTCAGTGAGAAACAAAAATATCAACAACATGAACAATTGTTATACAGTGGTAAAATAAATGATAATAATAATCATAATAAATGGAAAAAATAAAAAGGAGAACAATGAATAAATAAAGATGTATCCTGCAAAGGTAGAGTTTTAGTGTGCACATCATCTGTCTCTGCTATAGGTACACCCTGCTTATATCTTGCATAAACTGTCTCTGTCAGTCCTGTAAAGAACTGTTTACAGGAAGTGTTGGGAAAGTTATTACAGTACTTTATTGATGATGCAACAGAAAAGGTCATTAGTGACATTAGTTTAAATGAGCCAGAGTTCACTTAAAAGGCAAATTGTCATCTGTTGCCGCTGAAGGCAGCCTGAAATTACAATGATTCATGGACATAAAAACAGTGAACATAAGACATATGCAAAGACTGATACACTAAACATCCACCAATCAATGTCACAACGTAATCCACAATGGTATTAGCAACGACACTACATGAAATAAGCCTAACTCTAACCTATATAGGGGAAAGGAAGGAGCAGAAGATTGACAAAGGCAGATAAAACAGACCACACATTAAAGCAACAATGTAAAACAAAACACTGAAAAAACAGGTATCCTTATCCTTATCCTTATCCTTATTGCACTATATGACTCACATGTTCACCTCTCAACAAATCAAGTTAATTCTAGCAGTCTGTCTAAGCTTATTTGAAGTTCTCTGATGCTAGTTTAATTAACCAAAGTGTGTCCATAGGAATCATGGAGTACCAGTTTGATATTAAGAGACTATCACATGCCTCCAGATGTGCAGTAACTCCATTGCAGATATGAAGCCTAATAAGTTCTATTACTGCACGCACGCACGCACACACACACACACACACACACACACACACACACATACACAGAGCAGTACACACATACATAATATAAAGTATCAAATTAATACTTTGGCAAATGGTTTCTTTGAGGAAACACATTTATATTGTCGACACCAGTGATAGAAATTTAGATTTTTTTCCACTTCAAGCACTGCTGGAAAGAAAACAGCTGTTAATGCAAACGCTTGCTATGTAGCAAAAGCAAAACTTACAAATAGCTCCTTTAAACAAAGAGAGACCAAACCCTGTCCTCAAGTCGAGTCACGCAGCAGTTGGTTAGCAAAACTAAAATATGCTGATAAACAATGTAATAATGACCTATGCGCTGAAGCGAAAGTGAAAGTCTGACAAAGCTTTTGCAGAAGATAAACTGTACCGTCACACTCATTTTTCATTTCCTGTGATAAGATGGAGTAGATGAATCCAGCAGAGAGGTAAATGTGACTCCAGGCAGCCAGAAACCAAACTGTGTTCACCGGCAACTGCAGAGGTAACTCAGCTGCCACAGACATGACAGAGAAATGAAACTTATGTTACGTACACAGGGAGCTAAATGTGATATTCTGAGCATGACTCAAACCTGAGATACTAATGTGCATGTACTGTGAACATCTACCAGTGGGAATGTTTATTCAGTCAAAAATAGTTCCAAAATTGCACTACTCCCACTAGCGCACTTGTCTTGCCACACCAAACCACTAGAAAGTGAAGACAAACACAAATGTTTTAAAAAGTTGGAACTGTAAATATTGGTTTGTAAGTTGGAGTCCGACTTGATTACTCTAAAACTCACCCACTTCAAACTCGAGAGAAATTCAAGAACACAACAAAGGGATTCATTAATGTGAATACCAGCTCTCCTCTGATTTATTTCTTGAAAAATACATGTATATAAGTGCATGTAAGTTGAAAGTTTGACTTTGGGGCGCGAGTGAAGTCAGATGTTCAAAGAGTGTGAGTGATCATAGGTTTGTGTATGTGGCACGTCTTCTGTGTGTGTATACGTCTTAACAAGTGTGCATGTGGGTGAACAGTAGACAAACAAAAGGTCTGCCGAGTGTTTGTGCTCTCACTGAGCATTTGGGCAAACAAATGGGTTTGACACATAAAGCACAGCACTCTCATGCAGAATGCATAAGGCCCGCAGGCAGGCTTAAAACAAACAGTCAACGTGTCCATAGACAGGCCTAATACATCTCCGAACATCTCACACGCGCACGCACGCACGCACACACTCACACACACACACATACACAAGCAAAACTTTGACAGGTTTAATTTATCCCTGTGGACAGGTAAGGCCAAATACATCCAAGGGAGAAAAACACACGCATGTGTGTGCGCACACACACACACACACACAATATGGCAACACCACTGTAAACACTGCATCCATAAAACAATGTTTCTGCTGACAACACAAAAGCATTCTCTGTCCGCACCTCCCTCTCTCACCCTCCCCTCTCTTTTTTTCACACCCCACCCCTCCCTCTCCCCTCACTCCCTTTAGCGCGCTAACTTGGCAAGGAGGGAGAAGCTCATCGCAGTGCAGCAGGTGATCCGGGGACAAATTATTGCATGAACTGAGTCCAGTTTTGAAACAGTAAGCATCTGCTTGTGTGTTTTAATGCATGTGCATATGTATTTTACTTGTATACGTTTGAGTTGTGTGTGTGGGTGGTCTTGCCGAGGTGGAACAGTGAGTGATGCTGACAGAAAACATTCCACTAGAGGAGTGGGTCACAGCAATAAAGCCTGGCTGTCTTGCTCTTTTCTTCCCCCCTCTCTCTCACTCCTTCCCTAAATTCCATCAGTACAAGTGAGCGAGGAAGAACTCAGGGGCAGTGTGTGAGTCCAGATAAAGACAGACAAAGTGATATAGATACAGATAGACGTATAAAGTGAAGACAGATAGAAATGCACATCTCTCTTGCCTGCTTCATCCATCTCTGTCTGATCCTTTCTCCGTCTCCGCGGTCCAACATCTTTCTTACATCTCACGCTTTTCATCTGCTGTCGCTCTGCTTTAACCCCACGGTCTCTGTGACAAAATCTATCTCGTGCCTCTTAGAAGTAAATGCACGTTTTTCACATTCATTTAAGTGTAAAAAGCACGCCGTCTTTTACAAAGTTAGTGATCATGCAATCTGAATGAGGCGCCTCAGGAAATCTAGCCTGTAGCCCTCTAGCGCCGGCCTTGTGGGGGACAGACAGCTATTTGGTAAATCCAGGTAAGTGAGGAAGAGAAGGTTGGCCCGAATCCAGCTGAATAATATTAACATACCAAAACAAGGAATCACAAGATGAGTCTGTAAAAAATGAAACCCTGATCTGTGCAGCAGGTTATTAAGACCCATAATTACATTTTGTTGTTAGGCAGTGTCTAGCGGACGTACTAATTAAGTGAGCAGCAAAAGAAAAAGCCTAGTGTGTATATAGTGTGACAAAGTTAGGAGGAGGTCGATGTGGATGGATGGGACAGCAGTGTTTGATTCCAATGTGAAAGTAGCAGTTTCTGTTGTTTATTTTATCCATGACAATTAACCACATTGTTATATCGCCAAATTGTTTTTTTTGCCTAAACCTAACCAAGCCAGGACCATTTTTTATTGTAACCATGACAACCAAGGTACGGTACACCCACCGCCATAGGGTCGCTATTTCAGGAGACACCCCTATGGGTCGGGGGTTGAAAAAAACTACCCATGGTCGTGCAGGTTGGACTTTTGTCTTGGATACTGACATTATTCTGTGTTTTCTTATTGTCAGAAAATCCCATGAAAAGGCCAAAACAACAATGATTCAGTCTGTCTCTCAAAACTTTCCAACTTCCCTCCTGCTAAAATATTCATCATATCATCAGTTCTGTCTACAATTGAGTCAACAAACAAACAAACTCACTGTCATAAAACAAGTGAAAGAATCTGTCAGTACATTTCAGTCTGTTACCAAAATAAATCAACAAGTTACAAATAACTTTATAGAAATGAGTATACCTATTAATTAATCAGACATGTCACTGTATTAGAGAAGATGAAAAAACAACCTGATTTTAGAAAATACTTGAAACAAGTGCATGTGCGTCAGAAACAGTTTCGTATTCCCTCTACACTGGCAGATGTGTTTACTTGTTTTAAGACAATTAAATGTAAAATATTTTCCTGGGCACTGTAGATTTTTAGTAAATTTCCCTCACACAGCAGTAGATTTTCTATTTCCAGCCATGTAATAATACACGTCCTCTGAGCAGGTGAGCAGGACTCAGGTTCAAAAACTACTTCATTGTAATGATGAAACATGCCCCCCCTGTGCAAATGTGTGGCTGTTTCTTTTGCTTTGAAAAAACAGAGACATATTCATTTGTGAGATTTAGAGCAAGGCTAGCTGTTTCTCCCTGTTTACAGTCTTTATGCTAAGCTAAGCTAAGCTAACTAGTTGCTGATGGTTTCTTCATGGTGAACGAACAGATACAGTAGGAGAGTGGTATTGATCTTCTCATATAACTCTGAGAGGGAAAGCAAATAAGTGTATTTCCCAGTTTCCTTTAAAAGGTTTTGGACGACACTGGAGGTCTTTGGCACAGAGGAAGAAACTAGACCAGGCTTCAGCTACACAGACAAATGCTTACTATAAACATCACTTTGTTGTTGGTTTTGTACTTTTCATGGTGATTTATTCACAGTAAGAAACATACACAGTGTCACTGGATTTATCCTTTTAAGTACAGGATGAACAAGACACACACATGAGATCAGCTGTATGTTTGATTCCCATGATTCAGGCGGGAGACGCTTCTTCAGAGACACTTGAGAGCACCTCAGATATGTTTAGGACTCATGGTCCTGGGAATGTAAGATTAGCTGTGGTTTGACATTGCTGCGAGATGTCTTGGCTCATGATAACAAAATAACTTGGCTCTTGCTATTGGTGGCTCGCAAAGATTTCACCCTGTGCCAAGTTTGTGCTCACCATCTTCTAGGCCCGAGGCAACATGTTACGCCTTGCATCCACCCCAGCTGACCTCCCACTGAATACTTTGCACTTTTTTCTTCTGACTTTGTAATGATGGACTCTTACGAGTTGTTTTGGAAAACAAAGAGAAACATTGTATCCAACTTTTATAGGTTTTTCAATCATTACAGCATATTTCACTCCAACGTGAGCACTGAAGTACACGCTCACTCATTTTAAATCTGCACTGTACATACAAACAGTATATGCCAATTGGAGCTAATTGTCCTGAAATCCTGCTTCAGTCACTGCCATCTGCGTCTGCTGAAATGAGCAGAGACAGAAATGAAATCTGAAAGCGAGAAAAATGGAGCAGTAGGGGACAGGGATCGGAAAAAAGAGAGAACAGCATGAAAAGGTGGTAAACAATTTCATGCAAATAAAGGGTGAACAATAGGTGAGCTTTCAGTCTCTCCCCCTCCCTCTGTCGCCGTGCCTCTCTCTCCCTCTCAGAGCCAGGGCAGAGCTTTACGACAGGGATAAAGCAGGGAAAGGGCTGGGGTTTTTTTTGCCGACTATTGAATGCTCTTTGAAGCTTTCCCAAAAGGTTGATCCTATTCAGAGAAAGGTTTCCTATTTCTCTGATGCTCTTCAATAATTCATCGTCCTTTTTATGGTTTGGTCTCAGCGTTGGAAGGATTACCTAAACCTGGCTGCATATGAATAATATCATTGTGATATTCTCCATCCAGAGCACTGCATCCACAGTGCAGTGGGTATTGGAGATAGATTAAAAAAAACAGAGTTTAGGCATCAAGCCTACAACAGAAAGAGTTTGTTGCATCCTCCCGGATGGGCAGGAGACAGAAAGAAATGTTGGGCATCAAATACCTCACAAATGGCGTTCAGTGGTTGTGAGGTTTTCAAGCACAGTGCGTCACACTTGATCCTCTCCCTGGGTCAAAAGGCATTTGTTTGTGTCAGTGCACAAAGGAACGTAAATGTGACTGTGCATTTGCAGGCCACATTTTTACACCTACATGGATGCACCAGCTTTGCATCTAAACAAACCAGCCACTTCATGTAGTTAATGTTAGAACTCAGACCTTGGCACCCCCTTGCAGTAAAGCAGTCCAGATAATTTATGCAAATGAGTAATTCTACAGAGTACTTCAAGCAACTGCCTTCAATCCTTGACACTCTGAATATACAAAAATACAGCAAAGATGTTCAGAAACTTTCATAATGAAGAAGCTAACCTTCCAGGATTGTGGATTAAACCATTAGCAAGAGGAGAGACACAGAGCAGGAGTGAAGGATTGAAAGGTTATTCCCTCTGTTCATGACATGAACATGACCACCACCCACACACACGCACAAACTACTCGCCTATCCTCATAACCAAGCTCAAGGGGCAATACATAGGTCCATCTAAACACGAGCGAGTACAGGTCATCCAAACAGCATGTTCGCAAATATTAACCCACATACACATGCACAAAGTGATGCATATGTCGAAGGTTGAACGTGTTACATTTGCATGTGTTTTCATTAGAGATTAATCACTTATGTTGAACAGCAGGATTTTAAAAAACAATAATCTGCATTAAAAATTCACATTCTCTTTGGACCTTTGTTTTCAGAGTGTTTGCTTCTCATCTGTCTTTGTGGGTTCGATTTTCCAGCCTTATATTCGCAATGTACAGATGGATGAGAAATTCAATGAAAAACAAACTTAAGGTGCCTTACGAAGGTTTTAGGAAGCCTCTAAAACCAGCTGGAGTAGATTCTCCACGTCTCTGGATGAAGACTGAGGACATTCTTTCACTGATCTCTCATTCCTGTGTTGTGATGATTGTGGTGGAGAGCGCTATCTGACATATCGCTCCAAAATCTCCCACAGCAGTTCAGTTGGGTTGAGATGTGGTAAATGTGAAGGCCATAACATATGATTTACATCATTATACCCTTCAGTCAACCCTCCACGTCCCGTGTATATCAGCATCTGTGTGTGTTATGTGCCTCCACTCGTGTATTCAGGTTTTTTCCTTTGTGCCTCCTGTCTGTTTGTATCCGACCTTCAACGGACTCTCATTAACAGCATTTCAAAACCTCTTACCCGCACATGAACGCAGCATATGTAAATTATTTTACGGCGTCCCATCTATGAGGAGGATTAGGCACAATATGAAAATTCTTCAAATCCTAAAACCAGACCACACAGGACACAGGATATGATTTGTTGTTGTCGTTTTTTTTTTTTTTCTTTTTTTTTTAACAATGTAATTAAGCTTGAGTGTGGACAAGGCCAACATAACAAACAAACAAACAAATAAACAAACAAAAAGTATGAATTAATGCTTTAAAATTGATACAAAACAGATTACAATTGCTTACTCCTGAAACAAAAGAAAATCAAGTATAATATATACAGGAGCCCACATCGAGCACTGTCAAACAGAGAGCTGCCATCGGTGTCAACATTTTGTAATTATAGTAGTGGAAGTGCTGAGGTCAGAGCTGCTGGAGGATGGAGGTTGTGTGCACTTGACCCACCTCCGCTATTTTATTCAAGTGTCCAAATTCGGAGAGTGACATTTATACACTGTGCTGTGCCCTCAAAGATTCCCACAATGGCACAAATTAAGTTGCGTTCACAAGCCTGTACACCACTCTCTGTTTACAATCCCACAACGCTATGTTCCATATTTTATAGATTTGAAAACAACAGTTGTTTGACGCTATGCCGGTCAGTAATGACATGACATCTGTGTGTCTTGCTGTTTTTCAAATAGCACCCACTTACACTTATTTTTGTATTGATTTATTTCCAGATTTATGACAGAAGTGATGACATAGGCTCGCTTTATGAAAATGTACTATTTGCTTTCACACACACACACACACACACACACACACACAGACCCAACATATAAATACAGCAGTCAACAATCAGCAGTGTGGTCAGTATGACAGATTGTGAACATGCAACTGAATCTAGCAGCTACTTCTGTTAGTGTTAGCGAGCAGTTTACAGCGTTGATCAGTGTTCTAGTGTTGATAGCATAGACAGCGCCAGGAGATTATGTGGCTTAAGCCCCAAATGTTTTCAGCAGAACTCTGAATGTTAACTGTTCATCATGCATGGCATCGTGTACTAAACACAGATCGTAGCTGCGTGGGAACCAAAGTGTTTAAACGGAACTGATGGAGTGAAATCAGAGCTGGCCGGCTTTTATGTCTTGATAACCAGGCACACACACAAACATGAAGCAAAGTTAGTGTGGGACAGTTCTGTCTACTCTGAACAACCTTGTTAAAGTTTTTCAAAGTTTTCACTCAATTTGCCAACTTAATACTGAATACTGAATAGTATTAAATGGACTGCACTATAGCATGACCACTCAAAGCGCTTTTCACTACAAGCCACATTAACCCACTTACGCACACATTCATACAGCGCTTCCTTCTACACGTACGGAGCTTCTACCATACACACACTCTCATACACTGATGGAACAGCCATCAGTATCAGTTCAGTTCAGTATCTTGCCCAAGGACACCTCTTGTACTGGAGGAGCCAGGGATCGAACATCCGACCTTCTGGTTAGTAGACGACCCGCGCTACCTCCTGAGCTAAGTAGTAGTATTATGCACTCAAAATTTATTGCATTAACATGTCTCAGAAAGCTGAACAATGTAACAGGTGCCTCTCTGTCCCTGGAAAGGTTGATAGTGACAGTGAGTTCCCACCTGTCACCCCAAACAACAACTAGTGCTGGCAGATGATGCAGGTCTGCAGATGTGCCTTAAAACAGAACATTATCCAGTTTGTTCATTCAGTGCCAAACATAAATGTATTAGTTATTAGTGTATTAGGTACACCTTTAACATCTAATGTAATAAAAATACAAACAGCTAAGCTACAAATGCTACCTTCACAGAGATAATAATGTTCAGTTTTAACCCTGTCAGAGAAGTATTAATTCAACTGTATGTTTGTTGTTGAGGTTGTATTTTGCAGACGTGTTGAACTGCATTTTATCTAGAAGTGTGGCTCATGTTTTGTCCCCTTTTGGCTGGTAAAAATGGGCTTTGCGTCGGGCAAGTGAAACATGAGTCCTCCCTGGTGATACTTTTATTACTCTGATGAGCTCAGTATATTGACACAGTCTCCTCTCCCCGTCTCCGATCTCTGTTTTAATGACTTATTCCCCCTCACAAAACTGAGGAAACTGTCAGCGATGGCACAAAATGATGGCAACTCAAGTGTGGACAATCTCAATTTACTGCTCACTGTAGAATCAGCTACTGAGTGTCTATCACATAGTGTCCTGAGTGAGTGAACATGGGAGCCGTTTCAGACTCTACAGCCTGGTATCAGCTGACTGACCTGGCTGCTGGTTTAGCTTGGACCAATCACCTGCCAGATCATTCAGGCTCCTGTCTGCACACACCTGACACACATCAATCAATAATTGGTCTCACACACTCACACTCAGTGGATGCAAATGACAATAAAACCTTTCCAATGAATCTTCACTTTGAACAACACTACAGCAAGTCAGTAACTTTGACACAAATTAAAATAATGGATACTGCAACCTGATTTTCATGTAGCCCCAACCTTTTATCTGATGCTACTGTATCTGCATCCACTGCATCCGCACTACATTATATCCTCATTTGCATAAAGAATATGACTCGATTCCTCGCCCTCTCCTATCTGCATGCCACCACAGTGTCTCTGCACAAGCCCCAGAAGTGTGTGTATGCATACTGTATGTACTGTATGCCTGTGTGTGTGTGTGTGTGTGTGTGTGTGTGTGTGTGTGTGTGTGTGTGTGAGAGTGAGTGAGTGCGCAGGGTTGGCTGGCTGTGTGATAGCCCATACAGTCCTGCTCCAGTGTCAACTTTAGTGACTACGTGATAAACTGCACTGCACCAAGACTTGTCATCCCTTTCAGACAAAGCATGACAGGCCAGCGTGCCATCAGGCAGGAAGAGCCACACAGTGTTTGTCTGTGTGTGTGTGTGTGTGTGTGTGTGTCGGTGTCCCTGTTGTCTGCGAGAAACACAGTTTGCATCTGTGTGTGTTCTTGTGAAATAAGCTTTAGACTTTTGAAGATATTTTCGCAAAGCAAGGTCACTCCCCACTGCTTTGGATTATGATTTTGGGTTAAAGGTCTATTACAGCATTTGACTGCCTGCTATTTAAGATGATTTATGTTGCTGCCTCAGGATAAAGGATTCTTATTTTTTAGTCTCCTCAAACACTCTAATCTCATAAAACTTCCCTTCAATGTGCATGATATAAATATATACATGGGTGAGGTGGGTGAAATCTGTTTTCCTCTCCACAAAGGAATTACATAAAGGAGATTTCCAGTAGTTTGTCACTGAGGTAACACTGTCAAAAACAGATAAGGAGGTCACAGATGTGTGTGGGTGTATGCATTTTATTCCTGTAGTGAATTGCTTCATTATTTCTAACCATCAACTATTTTTTTCTGAACCTTTATCTGTAATTACAACTGCAGCTTTATCCAGATTACAGGCTGGCAAGTTGTTTTCTGTGCTAAAGCAGAACTGATCTAATGTCAGCTATAACTGAGCTGATTACAGGTCAGAATAGTATGCACGCTTCCTGCTGCTGTCATGTAATCAGCATAGTTGTATCTTTGGTTTTTTTTTCTTTTTAATTTATCTTTTTTTTTTGTGCTCAACAGACAAGCTGATCACCAGACCATCCTGCCAGAAATGTGGTTCAGAATTAGGATGAGGTAGGCTAAGTTGTGTGGGTATGCATGTATGTGTGTCAGTCTGTCAGTCATTCTCCTGCAAGTACACAGGGCTGACGAGCCGGGCTGCCAGAGCGCTCTGTCACTGCGCCCGTGTCGACAGAGGAGAAGCAATGGGTGCAGAGGGTCACATTAGAGTCGGAGTCAGACTCACTTTAATTGCCTTGTGCAGTAAATGGTGTAGGCATTGGAGAGATAATTACAACTCACACAGTCAGTGTCAATAGACGTGGCCCAAGGACAACAGCACCCCGAACACTTTCAAACAATGAGGTGTTTTCATCATCACACATTTCACCACTTTCAACACAAAGTAAAACAAAAAAAAAACAAAAACAAGAACATGTATAGAAATATAGTAATAATAATAATAATAATCTGTATAAGAGAGATGTGCATGTAATAATAATTGTTTTAACAAAGCCTGCAGCCATGCTAGCACTTCTGTGAGGTTGTGTCAGCATGTTAACAAGCTCACACTGACAATGCTCAGTAGGTATAATGTTCAACATGTACCATGTTCACCACCTCAGTTTAGCCTCTCAGCATTTGATCATAGGCACTGAGCACAAAGTGCAGCTGGGCTCGATGGGAATATCATTAGTTTTACACGGATTTGCTCATAAACCAAAGTATTCCCACAAACTGAAATTCTGACCAACATGGCTGTCCCCGGAGTCCTGCTGCTAATGGGCTAACAACATGAATAAAGGGAAATATACAGCTATGACAAAAGATGTTTTGAAAATATTTGGCATATGTTTCTGTCTCAATTTAAAAAGTAACAAATGCTTTAATTATGTACGAAGATGTGTGATGCATTATATTAAATTGAATTTATTTGGCCAACGAGAACAAAGGCCAGACAAATATTTGGATGTTGCATTTCCCCCCTTTAGAAATAAGAGGTAAGTTCAGTAACTCTGCTGTTCTGACTTCAGTTCATTCCACCACTGTGAGACATGGAGCAGAGAAGACCAGCTCCTCAGTGTGGCAGCGGACAGTGAAAACAGAGACAGAGGAGTAGGATGATTTTTGCTGGAATGTTTTGTTTGATGCTGGCTTAGAGGTAGGAAGGAGCAGTTTCCTTCATTGCCCTGTATGCTAACAGAGTCTGTGTCATCCTTGCCAAGGAAGGATGAACATCAGACAGGCTGAAGCGTTCTGGAGCAGCTGCTGAAGTCTGGTAACAGATGCATGGGCTCCGGCGAGGGGAGAGATTAAGCAGTGCGGGCAGGAGATGACGCACGGGCCTCCCTCGTGAGGAAGGGGTGAATCCTTATATTGTACATGAGGAAGGGGATAGAGGGATAGAGCAGGGGCAGTTAGCCATCTACAGTTGATTATTGTAACTCTGCGTGTACCTGCCTGAGTCTCAAAGCTGCTCACGTCTTCGACTCTTCAACTAGAACACCACAGCCTGCCGGACTCCTGACAAGAACAAATAGGTTACATAACTGCCATTTTAGCCTCTTTACTCTGGCCTCCAGTTGATTTAAGAGTTGATTTTGAGGTTTAACTCATTACTTTTAAAGCACTCCTGCATACATTTGTTAGCTTTTGTGCCCAAACATATTGCACCTGCACTCCAGCAACAAAATTTTGCTATCAGTGATCTGATCTGGACTCGAATGGGAACTACAGCAATCAAAGTCTGCTTATAGGTCTCCATAAGTATATTTTTTTAGAAGAAAGTTGAATAAAGACTTTTGTGGCTCCAGAGGTAGCTGCAGGAATTTTGATAAACACCTCAAATGATGTCACTGTAGTCAGCGTCGGCTGGGGCTGAACACTACAAATTTGAAAATGTAAAAAAAGTCTAGGGGTGTGGAGCTAGAAAAAGGTGAGACCTCTGTATCTTGCTCCTCATCTCTGCTTGAAGCCGGCAGCGAAAGGCTACGTTTGCTTCTCCTGCCAAACTGTCAGCAGTCCAGTGGCATTGTGGTTACTGTAGGCACCAGAGTTTAAAAAGAAAGAAGAATGCATGGTGCAAAAAAAAGACAATTTCTCTGTCCCAACATCAATTTTGATTCTCTCTCTTGCTGTGCATCAGGAGTACACCGCTAAATCAGCAGAGCAGTCTTTTAAAACTTAATAAGATTCTTTCCACTGAAGAAACACAGACTCGGTCTTGCCCATAATCATATTTAGTCATCTGAGTCTTATGAGTGTATTAAACAGTGAAATAAGGTCTAATTTGCAGTCTCAGCCCTGATATTAAGCACACTTCGACTGCTTTGGGCTGGAATGCCACGCATGCTGCTGTTTCATTAGAACCACATGAAACTTTAATAACTACCAATACAGTCACAGCCCGAATGAGAGGAGCCTGAGCTCCAGCGGATGTGACTTTATTGGTGTTACCTGTCATTGCCGAGCTGTGTTGATTGGAATCAAATATTGTGTGGATACGGTGTTTGCTAAAAACATTCACCCCCCAAGTATATACTAAACCCAGCCACTGTCAGCGCCTTAAAAGCACCTGTTCATACCTTTTACACATTGACGACAAGACCGCTCCCGTCAGCTGTCAGAACGTGCCATGTGTTCCTAGTAGTAGCAATGTAAACCTGAGAAACAACAACAGTCAGCCTCAAACACACTTTAATGTGTCAGCAGATATTAATGCTGTGTATTGTTCACTTTTAACTGGGCTGCCAAGGTGAATGAGCCTCTTACCAACATGGCAGCGTGTGGATGTAAGGTGTCATTCTTGACCACCTACAAACTAACAGCACGCCTCGACATGAAACCTGAAGTAAAATCAAACTGGTGCGTAAACAACATGTGTTTTCGTTTTATCACGTTTGACATTCTCAAAACTGTTCGGACATCTGACGATGGAATCAAGATATTTTCTGACTTGTTTAATGTCGTAAATAATAATTTTTTTTTTTGTTAAATGGTTTAATTTAGTTGGATGCAACAGTTTTGTACCATAACACGGGTTTAAAGGTATTCGGTGATGAAGAAGAACAGATTACTTAAGAAGTAGAAGTAGTAGAAGAAAAAGAAGAAGACTGTAATGGTTCTAGTTTGTACTATTGAAAGTTTGAAGGTGATCTGTTTTAGCCATGCTAATGGTTGGTTTTGAACCACTTTTCGGGAAACAAGTGCTGTGGACAGACGAAGTGGCCACGATCACCGAAGGCGTGTTTGGAGACAAACAAACACTTGGCCAGCTCTTAAACACTGGGGTGAAAACACTGTGCCTTGGGGTTGTGTGGCTGTCAGTGGCACAGGAAACTCTGACTGGGAACAACTTATATTTAGGTTGACGTTTTTGTTTTTCATTGAAATATCTCTGCAACTATTGCATGGATTGCTGTGAAATGGCTCTTGCATGAGGTTGCACATGATCACAACACTTTTCAGAGTGATCCAGGATGTGAAGCTGGATGTGAGTCACACCGCTCGTCCACAAAACTCTTCTTTTCCATCTAAATAAAACATTAGGAATTTGCTGTGCAGCAATACGTGCATTTTTCTTGAGTTGCCTGTTTTTCAGCAGTGCAGATATTTTAGAGAGAGAAACCCTTTTTATACTGTTGTGATAGGGTAATTGTGTTTTTTATTCCTTTTGCCCACAGACTTATGACTAGTAAGATTCTGTGCTGCAGCAGAAACAAAAAAATCTGCAGCTGTGTTTAAGTCATCTGAAAGTAAAGTTTTTCTTTCAGCAATCATGCATTTTTTTTTTTTTTTATCATGTCAGATTTTGGTTGAGTAAACAATGTTCAACTGAGGCTTTAAATAGGATACAACTGCACATTACTGTGCTGTTCCACACAGTTTGTTGTTGAGGGTTGTTTCACAGATGTACACAAACTCATATACTGTAAGTGAAAACTTTCTTGTCCTATGGTGTCATGCTAGTCAAACCAGTACGCACTGTGTGAGCAGTTTCTCCTTTCAGTCGGTGTATCAGCTGGAATCTACTGATCTCTCCATGACAACAAACAGTGGCTACAGTGTTGGTGCATCCATCCATTGAATAGTTAGCAGACAACAGTGCATCACCTGCAGTAAATACAGAGACTGATATGCAGTTTCAGCTCAAGCAGAATAGCATAAAAATGCTATTTGTGTGTGTGTGTGTGTGTGTGTGTGTGTGTGTGTGTGCACACACGTGCGAGGAGGAAAGAGGGGTATTAAGTCCAAATTCACTATATCTATAACTACAGCAGGTGGTCTCACTGTCTGTCTGTCTGTCCCTCTCTCTATCTCTTGCTCTCTCTGTGGTGCAGCCGCTGCTGCTGCTTAACAGCACAGCAGCCTGCAGCATTCCACAATCTTTAGTCATCAAGAACACAGTGAAATACACTATTCAATTCACTGATCACCAGACTCACAGGTGGCAAATCTGCTTCATGTTCATGCTTCACAGAACCGTGCAGAGAAGAACGACAGAATTGTGGAGCCTTAAAATCGTATCACTTCAAGTAAAGCCACTCACATCAGAGCTTTTTCTTTCAACGATTTGGTCACTAATCAGCCTTTGCAAATCTTGTGCTGTTCTAACGGCACACTTTTGTTTGTTGTTGTTGGTGTTGTGTGCTATTTTTAAGCAATTAAGTCGCCCAATTCAATTAATAGTATGCCCTCTACCAGCCACCCACACATAATGGAAATTGGTTTATGATGCAAAAAAGCGCAAGAGTGATTGGAATTATCAGAGGAACAGAAATATGAACGACACATAATAAATGTATCCTCAAATGAATTTTCACATCAATGCTGCAGCTATATAAAGAGGTGTAAATCTTGCAGAATGTAACAAGAATAAAAAAAGCATGCACCATACTGCATACTGCATACTGAAGGTGCAAGTGCAGCTGAATCCAAAGCTAAATGATATGTTTGAACAGTGTATTACACCATCTGGTGCTTTGCCCATTTCCAGTGAGTTTGTCAGAACAGGGCGAAAGCAAAGAAAAAACATTCATCACTGAAAAGAATATCAAGCTTGCGCGTCATTAATGATTAAATCAATGTAACCGTGAGCATGAAGAGGCAAAAAGCTCAGCTCTGGAATTCTCACATGTACTTCATGCTGCCACATATTGTGAATTTCAGAACAGCTGAGAAGTGCTGTTGGACAACAAGCTCTCCCTGAAGGACCACATCGCGGCACATCTGGAGCCTCTCACACGTTCATCAAGTACCATCCTGAGTACCTAGCAGAAGGGAAAAAAAAAAACATACACACATGGAAGTATCCTGTTTAACTACTCAATCACCCAAATGGATACTGTTATTACCTGGAAGCTCTGCAAATCACTGAGAGCCATTGAGTGTGATCTGCTCTCAGATGGTGGAGAGTTAGTGCTAATTGGCAGCAGGTGCTGATGTGCTCAAGTCATATATACAGACGGGTGACAAATGAAAAGGAAAACCAATATAAAGTCTTAGTAAGTTGTTGGGCCACCATATGCTGCCAGATTCAAGTCTCTGAATCGTACTGGAGGGATGAACACCATTCTTCCAAAAGATATTCCCTCATTTGGTGTTTTGATGATCTTGGTGGAGAGCGCTGTCTAACGCGTTGGTCATAGATGTTCAATTGGGTTAAAATGTGGTGACTGCAAATGTGAGACTGTGGCCCTGTTATTGCCTCATTTGTTTTGCTCGTATTTTGGACTGCTGTGTTTTGAGTTGCATGCATTATATTTTCCTTTAGATACAGTTATGATTATTTATATTTGCTTGTTTTGACAGGAAAATGACCATTTATATTTGTGTGCTGTGAGGTTGTTTTTTTTTTTGCATGTATAAGTTGAACTTCAGAATGTTTAGGTTTTTTCTGTGACACTGACTTCAGATAGTCAAGTGGGTACACCTGTGGAGGCAATCAACGGGGCGGGGACACAGCAGGGAAGTGTGGTTTTTTTTGTTTTTTTTTTCACAGAAACGCCAGGAGCGACAGCAGAGCCAGACGGTGCAGAGAACAAAGGAGACGGACATGGATGCTGAGCGGGATGGAGAGAGCTGCCTCAGAAGCTGGGACGAGCAGTTAGACCCACTCAGGCAACTACTCTCTGTCCGGACTGAGTGTTAGAAGAGTGAAGTCTAGGGTGGGAGAGACTTTGGTGAACATTTTCTGATTTTATGGACTTTTAGATCGTTCTTATTGTGTTTTTATACTGGGCCCAGTTCTTTTAGCACATTTCTGACTGGGTTTTAAAATAAATTATCTGACTGAGTTCTGTCCCTTGTGTAATTTATACTGCTCACCCCTGTCGAAACAAAAGTAAAGTCCTGGGCCCTCTCCTTGGTGATGTTGTTTGAAAGACTCCTCTTCGGCAACACAAAGGTCATAGCTTATGATTCATATCATTTTTAATGCTCATCAAACCAGTCCCCCCCCCCCGGTGCCCTGTGAATTGAGGGCATTGTCATCCTGGAAGAGACCACTCCCATCAGGATAGAACTGTTTCATTATATAGGAAAAAGGTGATTACTCCAAACAACTTTGTATTGATTTGCAGAGCCCCTCCCTCTGAGGGGACAAGCAGACCCAAACCATGTCAGCAAAACAGAGTCAGGGGATCCCCGCACTGCAGGGTTGTGTGTTCATCACACACACACACACACACACACACACTCACTTGTCAAGAACATGGTGAAGGGTGACTCATCTGATCATATCACTCTTTCCCACACCTCTGTAGACCAGTGCTGATGGGTTTTTGCACTACTGAACTCTCAAATGTGCATTCACTTTTGTAACCCTACTATGATATCCCTCTCTATGTAGTTGTCAACAGACTGCTCTTGCTGACACAGTCTGATCAAGTCTACGTTGACATTGTCAGTCACCTGAGGAAGAGCTGCTCCTCTGTTCCTTACACAGTGTTCCTTACATCTCACACTGTCATCAAATGTGCTGTCGACCACAATTTCTGACTATTTACTGATGTCTTTCCCATAGATCTAAATGCAGATGTCACTTTAGTCACTGTTCCTATTGAAACACTCACCAGCTGAGCATCTTTGTGACTGAATCCTGCAGACGTTACACCAACAATGAACCCTCACTTTTATCTTTTCCTCCTGCCATCTTGATACAAAATCATAATCATCTTCTCGTACCTGCCACAGAGCATGATGGGATGTTAAAACAGATTTTTATAACATCTGCTGCCCATGTGATGTGTTGTCATCAGCTCAAGCGTGTAAGCAGGTTTTTACTGTCTCAAAGGCAAGGTTTCAGATTTCACTCTTTTGTACTGCATGTTTTTCTTTTTTCTCTCTATGCTCTTCTACTCTTGTTTTACATCAGCTGTTATTTCTGTGAATGTTCATACACATCCATGTCTCTACATCCTCGTGTCACACTGCGGTGCATCCATACATCCACCACTGCTCCTCCACCTGCTTGTGCAACGTGACTGTTACATACTAGCAGTGTTGTGCCAGTTCACACTTAAAATTAACTGGTTCACGTTAATAGTTCATTTTTTAAAATTTTGAACTGAGTTCACAGTTTCAAAAATGAACTACTTCACGCTCATTTGTTTTGCTTTTTTTATAAATAAAGGGCGATATTCTTTTTCAACCTCCAAGCTGGGCTGTGTCTATGGAGACGTCATGTGGCGTGCTGTAAAACTGTCGTAAAACCTTCACGTTCATCACTTGTAAACTGATTCATTCAGTTCAGCGTTCACTAAAACTAAAAGCGCGTTCAATGCACGCCATTCATTGAACGCCATTCATTGAACGCATTCATGCACAACACTGCATACTAGGACACGGGCTGACATGAGAGAGACAGACTATTGTGATTTATTCTTATTCTCTTTCTGCCTTCTACTAAAATGACAACCCGCCATTATTATTCACAATTTACCAATTATCTCTCTGACCTGTCCTCTGATCCAAATTCACAACAACACACAGGCCTATTTGTTCTGAGGTCAGATTAAATTGCATTGGTCACTGCCTGTCTAAATGGTAATACTAAAAATAATTCCACTTTTCCCCCTCTTATTTTCCTTTTTCAAGCCTCCGTGCCCTCTGTGCTCTGTCTGATTTATCTCTGCAGTTCTCACATTACATGTAGCTGTCCTTCTCGCTCAGTGTTTAAGTGAGACAAACAATCACTGCTCACATTTGTCATTTTTAGAGTCACAAGCAAACAAGCATGAAGATATACAAATTGGCACATTAAAAATTATCAATATAATTAGAGAGCATGTCCACAAAAACAAATTTAGGGTTGTCCCTCATAAGAGCCTGGTAACAAACACCGACTAGGGTGGATTTACCTGGACTATAATGGGTCGCATATTAAATTGAAATTATTAATTGAAGCAGCACAATAACAGAGTCCTGCTATACTCACCAACTGCTGCTCTGAGTTTCTCTTTACATCAGAATTTAATTTTTTTTTTTTCTGCCAGCAGATGTTTCACATTAAAAGCCAACAGATAAGAAAGTAGGGAAGTTTACTTATGCAGCACCTTGCAAGAGCAGAATGCCATTAAGAGTGTTGCGACATTAAATACAGACTTAAGAAGCATTAAAACACCATAAAATACAAAAATACAAAAGCAAGTCTAATAGGTGGGTCCTGGGCTGCTTCTTTAAAGGTGCCCATACTGTCCACAGATCAGAAGTCCAAGGGGAAAGAGTAGCAAAAGTTCAGCAACCACAACCACAAAAGCACATTCTCCTTTTAGTTTCCAGCCTGGAGTGAAGAGAATCCAACAAACTCTGATCAGAGGAAACTCAGAGACCTATTGGTGGCATAAGGCTGAACATGATCTCTGATGTTGGCTGGTGTCAGACCTTGCAGAGCTCTACAACAAAAAAGAAAAGAAGAGGATTTTGAGTACGCTGCTGAGACTGCAGCCTATCCTGGGATGGCATAGAAATAGCATGTCAAAAGGACATGTGTCATGTCTCCACATTTTAAGCTTTTCATGTGTCATTTAAAACTGTTTTAGTTTGGGGTAAGTTAATATAGAAATAATATGGGGTGAAATGACACCTGAAAAGCAAAAAATCTGTAGTGATAACATGAAATAATACGCGTTATTGGTGACATCCTGCTAACTGAAAAGGTTTTAATGTGAAACACTTTGCAAAGTGTTACCTCGCACCAAACAAACTAACAAGTTAAGACAAAAAAAAGCAATGGGTTTACTCATGACATCGGTGCTGTAGTTCTCTAAAAAGAGAAACTCTGAGTAACCAAGTGATGACTATGGTATCTACATGATGAAGACATTAGGTAAACATGAAGGACATGTTGACTTTGGGTTAACAGCAAAGTGAAAAGGGAGAACCAACATCAGAAACATAAACAGGGAGATGTCTTACTAAAATATGATCAAATATATACATATACATTTGTTAAGAAATGTCTCTTAGTGTAAAGGCTGGTTCTCTCTGTAGTTAAGCCCGCATGAACTGATTTTCTGGTTTCTGCCTACTAAAACAAAACAGTACAAAACGTTAAATATTAGCAATTGCAATCACATCCGGTAGTTACAGAACAACATCATGCATGTGCGCTCTACCTGGTGAGTGTTAATCCAATATTCACTCTCATTTAGCTCTGTTTTTTTTTTTTTTTACCAACTCCTGAGGGAAATATCTGGCTCTTTAGCTTCTAAATCATTCAATATGTTCACTAGCTAGTTGTTGGCTTTGTCTGGCTGTCCTTTGAGGCTGGTTAGATAGTTCACAGTCAGTTTTTAGAGCTTCATTGTAGGAGAGAATGAGCTGAAATTCACAAAAATGCTGCACAGAGCTGAGGAGATTTGTGTTAAAATTCTTTGTTGGCTCGTCATTATGAATGCCGCTGACATTACACACGTCATTTCACTGTTTGGTCAGATAAAAATATTCAAGTACGTTGAGGAATTTATTCAACACTTAATGTACATTTTAAAGCAATTTAATGTTTCTATTGTGTGTGTGTGTGTGTGTGTGTGTGTGTATATAAGTATACATGCACATGCATACATGAATTTCCCCTAGGTGATAAATAAAGTATTTATCTATCTATCTATATATCTATCTAGCTATCTATCTATCTATGCTTATCCTCTATACATGTTTCCATCATGTGTCATGTGAAATGTGAGCCTTAATATGTCATTAGTCAGTCTGTGCTTTTATATTGTACATACAGTCCACCGACATATCAGTTATATATATATAATTTTTTTTTCAAGTTTAGTGAAGTCAGCTTTGACATGAGGTTAACATCAATCAAAACCTCCTAATTGATCACATTGCACATTGTATGATATGTGACTAAATGCCCTCACCGTGTATCGATTGTTTATGGTAAGCAAACCAACAAATGGATTGAGTGGAATTGATTTAGCGCTGTTATGAGTTTATGTCTCCCCTGACAAACGCTGTGCCACTGAGAATAAAGAAAAAGCTGTATGTGCTTTTTCCTGATAATACTGTATACTCCATACGTCCTGTACACACACACATACACTTGTTTTACTGTATTTGTGGGGACCCGTCATGACATGATGCATTCTCTAGCCCCTTATGCTAACCTAACGATGCCATCACAACTGAATGCCTAACCCTAACCCTAAAACCAAATCTTAACCCTCAAACACCCCAATATGGGGTCCAGCACTCTGGTCCCCACAAATCTGTCTGGCCCCACAAGTATAGTGGGCTCCCGGGTTCCGGACCCCACAAATGTAGTATAACAAGGCCACACACACAGACATGCAAAGACACAACTCATCTACCAGACACTCATAGGCCACTTGGGTCACTTCCTTTTACCCAGAGGCCTTTGGGAAAGGTTGCGCAGTCAAATACTAATACCTTTAGTCTGGTCTCAGAGGAAGAGCTCCGTTTTGAGAAACGGCTAAGTCAGAGTCTCCAAAGGTCAACCACTCTAGATAGGGAGTAACAGAGCATGAGGTCGGAACAACAAATATGCCAAATAGATACTCCCCCAAGGTTACATATTCACTATCTGTGAGAAAAGCGTCTGTGCCTTTCAAAAAGGATGAATCTCAAAGCTGTTCACTTTTTTTTGCCGCATGTCTCCTTTAACAGAGAAAAGAACGCATCCAGTTTTGCAAATTTGTTTTCTTGATTCCTTCTGCTCTCTTTCTTTGCCTGCAGCTCAAGATGCGACACAGTGGAGGAAATGAAGAGAATAAGAGATATCTCAACTAGCTTGTTGTGATACATGAAATGAGGATAGAGATGACATGGAAACAGATCACAAAAGCACTCAGGAGATTCAACCCAAGTCTATTTCCTTTTCTTTTCTTTTTTTTTTTTTTTTTTTCCACAGAAACAGCACTGGGGCCGATTTGGTTTGGATTTAGCATGAATTACTACGGCTTAGATCCTGTTAGTGCCGATAAAGCCCCAAAATGTCCCAGTTGTATCCTTATCCTCCCTATGAATATTCAACAACTTGCTCTCATCTCCCTATTGTTTTCTCATTTGTACTGGTATCTGACAGTGCTGGCGATAATGTGTTGGAGGAAGCAGTGGCAAAGGGAAGTGGCATTGATATATGATCCGATAGAGGCCTCGGCGACACGCTTCAATGGACTCAAAGGAGTCTCATCTCTTAGCTCAATCAGAACGTGGTTGAAATTCATTAAAGTTAAAACGACTTTGATTTATTATCTTGGAAATGATTAGGTCGGAGAGATTTGTTGTCTGAAGCAATATCCGGCTCGAAACATTTAAACTGGCAGATTTTAATATGGAAGTCACTCAAGTGGCCCTTTCTTTCACTGCGCTTGTTTTGTTTGGGATTTAAAGAATCAACAATCTGGACTTCCGAAAAATTCCAACATTCCAATCTGGAAACACAACAACAGATGTATGCGTATGTGTGTGTGTGTGGTAAGAGTTGCAACTACAGAACAAGCTATACCATTGTGAGTGACTACAGAGACTGAACTTGATCGCATTTGTACGTCTGTGTGTGTGTGTGTGTGTGAGAGAGAGAGAGAGATCGGTGAAGCGGGCGATGGGAGAATAACCATGTTAGTGTGAGAGAGCAGAAAGGCTACATCTGTCACTCTGTATTTTCTCACACGCATTTTGACAAGGCCCACAAGCCTACTACGATAACCCAGCAAGCACTGCTGCCTGTCCAACACACACACTCGCACATACACACACACATCCCACGCCTCATATAGCATGACGGAGTGAGTGAGGTTTGTTCATTGTTCAAGGGTAAAAGTGCAACTGTAGGTACGGCTCATGACGGAGAGGAAGTGTCAGTATGTAAAATGAGCGTGTGTGGCACAATAGATTTTAGTGAGTGAATGTATCGGTGCATTTTATACTGCACTTCTGTGTGTGTGTGTGTGTGTGTGTGTGTGTGTGTGTGTGTGTGTGTGTGTGTGTGTGTGTGTGCGCCCTCTGCTCAAGCTGGCATATAAAATGACAGTCAAGCATTTCCTCTGCCAGCTTTGGTGCTATCTTGCTTTCTCTCACCCCCTCATCCCTCTTTCTTCCCCCTCTCCTCACCCTCCACGCCCCGATAGCCACTGGCCATATGCTCAGCCCTAAAGCCAGGCCCTCTGCCAGACTGGAATATGTGTCTGTAACTATGCAATATACTGTGAAGGAAATGAGAGTGAGTAGACAGAGCACAGAGGAAGAGAGAGAGAGAGCAAGAGTTGCAGGGGACGATGAGCTGAGGGATAGTTTTGATCGTGGCTCTTATCCAGATGACTCTCATTTGTTTGAATCATTCCATTTTCTCCCTTGCGCTTTCTCTTACTTTGAAAAGCTAAAATAAATTGTGTAATTCATGCTCTATTTTTCAGCTTGTTAATGTCCCTGAGAAATTTTCCTGGGTGAGCTGACCTCATTTGCGACCCCTTCGCAGACGTCTACTGAAACTGTTAAGCCATCTTCTCAGTCTATTATGTGGACACAACGCGGTGATATGACTTTGCAAGGAAATGCTTCCACTGAAAAGCTCTAAAATGTCACTCTTTGTTGTCTCTGTCACTTTGTTGCAAGGTTATCTTTTCAGTATCTTCTGAAACATATGTGAATATCGCACCACATCATCATTAGTTAGACAATGCATGCACAAATTAAAACTCAGATAAGAAGCTTTTAAGGTTTGAACTCTGTCTGAAAAAAAGTCTATTTCATTTTGTTGCTGTAAAATTAGTTGTGGCAAGTGAAATATGAAAAAAATCCAAATAAATAACCAGAATTCAACTGAATTGAATTCATATGTATTTATAGAGCACATTTAAAAACAGCTAACAGCTGACCAAAGTGCTGTACAAGATCAAAAAAATTATACAACCAACGCGGAAAATCAAACATCAGCAGACAACAAAACAGCAAAACAAACAAACAAGAAAACAGCAGAAAGCTTATCTTGGCTCCAACGCTAATGGGAATAAATAATGAGCTGATTAGATGAAAGACTTAATAGCATGCAACATGATTGGAAATATACTCTATACATGCAAATACAATTTTCTACCACAGTTTCATATAGTTCTTTTCTCTTTCACATCATTCACAATGTGATATTGTCACGTGTGATAGTCTCACATATCATGTTAGGGCTGGTGATATCTCTATCTGTTCATGTCTGTATGTGTATATGTATGCGTATGTGTGTCGCTGCCTAATGAAGCTGTAAAAAGTGGAGAATGTTGCCTTAATAATGTGAGCGAACTGAACTGAAGTCATTTCATTGAGTTGTGAAGATGTGAAACCTGCTGAAGTGGATTCACTGAACTTGAGAAAACAAGTTAACTCAAGATATTCATTCATTCAATTACAGTCAGATTAGTTTTAATTTCCATTATACAGAGTTACAGAGACTGAATGTAAAGTGCAAGAAGTGGGCACTAACCTTGAGCATGGTTAACATTATTTTCATTAATATGAGAATAAACAATCATGACTTACCACAACATGTAGTTAAACACATCCATAAAGTTTCTGAAATGCATGCTGGGAGGTCTGCTACTATACTGATCAAGTTTCTATAGAAACATTAATGTGATGAGTCGAGTGAACACTCAACAATACTTTCATTAAACTCATCACTTTGAGGAAAAAGACTTCAAGTTATAAGAACTGGAGTGAAAATGAAAACATGTAAGTTAAATTATGAATGAATAAATCCTACATATTTATGTTGCATTAATTACACAAAATAGTAATGTTCCATTTTACAGGTCATTTTTTTCCCCTAATCATTCTGTTTTTAATATTTCAAGTGAAGAACCAAAGTTTGATACTAATTACACTAAAAATAGAGAGTGTTCTCAGTTCTGAGACAACCATTTTTTTTAGCTCAGTTAGTGCTGAGTTCATTTGTGACTTCCAGATAAATATACATTAAAGGAATATTTATTAATCCCTCATTTAATACTGGGAAAAATTTTGATTAACAGACCTGCAAAATAAAGCCTTACCTAAAAAAATTGTTGATTTCACTACATTCTTTCATGATATGTTGAGACCGAGCACACGGGTCGTCTGTGGCAGCTGCTTATTATGACCCACAGTTATATTGTATTAATCATGACAGGACCACAGGAGAAAGTCAGGCCAGCTAGTAGATAGAACGGCATTGCCTTTTCTCTATGATTTCTAACTGGATTTATGGACACTGCTGATCCTGACACCACTGTAAAGGCTCAATGAAAAAGTAAAGTCTGCTGTGTGTAGCAGTATATGTGTGTGTGTGTGTGTGTGTGTGTGTGATGCCTGTGTGATTTGATTTGACTGAGTTACGACTCTGAGAAGTAGTGGTTTGACGTTTGTGGCAAACTGTGTGAATCAGGCTACAGGTAAGTAGGAGGTGGGAGGATGTGGAGGCAAGATATATCATCCATTTTTTTTTTACATCCCCACCAAATATCACAAAAGAAAAAAATGTGGTTATATTTTATGTGCTATGGTTTTGAAATTACATCTGAAAAAGTCAGTGACCCAGCAGAATGAATGTCCAGCAACAATGTCCTGGTTAAACTCATACGGATCCTTTAAACACAGCAACTGCAGCAGTTGGGGAATAAAATACCAGGCTGTTGCCGTGTCATGTTAACATCTAGCTGAGGTTAAAATACACAATAATCTCTGCTCACTCACACGTTATCTATCACACATACATGTGGTTGAGAGGCACATTTGAGTAGGAGGCTGTTAACGCTTGGCAGACAGAACATATGTGAAAAGTTAATGACATCCGTATGGGGCTTAAACGGAAGATGGAGGGATGTCAAGGTGTGTGAGTGTTTTGACAGTGATCCAGGGAGTTCCCGAGGCAAATGTCTGTGTCTGCACCGCAGCATGTCTCCATGCTTACATGTGTGCTTGTGTGTCTTTCTCTGCACGTATATGTTCCTGTGTATGTGTGTGTGTGTATGTGTGTGTGTGTTGTAAGCCTTCATGTATGATGAAGCAGAATTTCTGCTGGAGCAATTTAATTATCAGCTACCAAAAAAAAGAAATCAAAAGTGAGTGAGTAAAGACTAAGACATGAAAGCTTGTCAGCACACTACAGCAGTTTGGTTTATTTTTGAATCAATTATTCGTAAATAAATAATGTGATTAGAAAATAGGGTTGTTTCATTGAGCCTGTTATTTGGAGTAGCCTATGTGGTGCCACATACTCCGCCGGTGAACATCCAGGGAGTGGACATTAAGATCGGGAGAAACTATAAATACCTGAGTGTTCATCTCAATAATAAACTGGACTGGGCTAACAACACAGATGTCCTGTACAAGAAGAGCCAGAGTCGTCTCCACCTGCTGAGAGGACTGAGGTCGTTCGGTGTGTGCGGGGTGCTGTTGAGGTCATTCTATGAAACTGTGATGGCCTCTGCTATCTTCAGTGCAGTGGTCTGCTGGGGCTGTGGAAGCTCTGAGAAGGACAGAAAAAGACTTAACTTGCCGGTCAGAAAGGCGTGTTCTGTCTTGCACTGCCCTCTGGACTCCACCGAGGAGGTGGGTGAGAGAAGGATGTTAGCCAAGCTGACATCTATCATGGACAACCCCACTCACCCCCTGCATGTGACTGTGGGGTCCTTAAGTAGCTCCTTCAGCGGCAGACTGCTTCATTCACCATGTAAGAAGGAGTGCTACCGCAGGTCATTCATTCCAACAGCTGTCAGATGCTGTTCTAACATTCCTACATCACAATCACCATGAACTCACTTATGTTTCTGTGAAATTACATGTGCAATGTACACAATACCTGGATGCAAATTACGCTGTGCAATTGTTTTACAAAGCTATACAATGTGAGGATGCAAATGCTCTGTGCAATATATTTCAATACTTTCAATCCTTTGTTTTTTTTGTTTTAGTGTGAATGTTATTACTTATTTTTCTGTTTGCACATTACGTCAATATCAAGTACTTATAATGTACGTACCTTCTTATTTGTGGTTGATTTGTTATTTTTTCTACTTTACACTATTGTTATTAATTTCTTCTTTTATCTTGTTCCCTATGCTGCAGTAACAAGTGAATTTCCCCAGTGTTGGATCAATGAAAGTTTATCGTATCTTATTCACCAGTAATGTCATATTCATTTATTGGTGTTTTTGAAAATTGAAATAAATATAGTTTTTCTTTTTTTATATAAATGGAAGAGTTACAAGGGCACGAACACAGTTGGCCTCTAACTTCTCCAAGTTTCCTTAGAAACAGTGCAGGAAGTTAGTCAAACATTTAAATATTAGTGCAGCTGTGCTCAATGCACGCCTCTAACTAGGCCTTGAAAAAGATAGTGATCTGTGCATGAAGTGCTAGATAGGCACTTTTCCCAACCAATTCTTGTGCTTTATCAGCTAGATAGAACAGAGAGCATGCGGTGTTTCATCATGTCCTCATAGTTCCCAACCTAGATTTCTAATCCAGAGCAGCAGCACTACACACACAGTGACGCCTTCCTCTTCAGTGCTCTCAGGAAGAACACAGCTTTCCAGGGGAACCACTTGTTCTGTACCGCTCGTTTGCCGAGGAATCTTCAATGGCAAATTACTCACATCAAGCCGCAATGACATGAGAAAGGAGAGAAAGAGGAGGAGATGGGAGAGAAGCAGATAACTTCTGATACCGCTTCAAGTTGCCAATTAAATTTGAAAACTGCTGTGAGTGTAACCAAAAAGAGGATGACAATGAGGATAACGGTGATGAGGATGATGATGAGGATGCTGGCATGGGTGGTGATGATGATGATGATGATGATGATGGTGATGATGATGCATGAGCGATTCCCACTTTTTGAAGAAATGTGAGGGGGAGGTGAGCTGAGGAAGAGACTAGGTGAGGAGAATGAGCGTGGAAAAACAAAAAAGGTTTGACTTCAGAGCGATAGGGAGAGAGGAGCGAGACATATTAGATCTTTCTCACCCGGCACCTGCCTCAACAGATTCTTGCCTTTTAAGTGATTTCCATCTCAAACCCACTCCTGTCATGGGCAATAACACTCGACTCCATTCACCCAGCAGGATAAAGCGACTGAAGTTAGTGAGCGCAGCTACAGTAGGTTTGATCGACTCCTTGTCGTTCTGCTCTCTAGCCTCTGCTATCATCATCACTGATCCCAGTGACACTTGGTTCATTAAAGGGAAAGAGGAGTGTGGGGGGGGGGAGGCTGAGCAAATTAACACGTTTTTAACTCTAATTTTTAACTACTCAATATGTTTTTGGCAGTAAGGTACAGATAGGAAAGCGTTTGGCACTTACGGAGCTATAGTGAGAGTTCAGCTGGAAAGGCCACCTCACCCTTCTCCTCACTCGTGCTTATTATTTCCATCTGATCTCTTACGCACAAGGAAGACAAATGAGAAACCTATGAATTTAGTGTTGCTGTGCAATGATTCATTCAAAATAATAAAAGAAGCGTTGCATTTTACCAGCCCTTATCATCATACTGCAGGGAGTAGTGTGCATTTTATGTAGACAGTGTTGTGTGTGGCCCCCAAGTGGCCAAATAAATCAGTTACTGCACTGTTCACCATACTTAAATCATCTTTCATTTTCTATGACCATGATCTTTCCCTAACCTCAACCATAATGACCATTGTGTAGTTGCCTATAATAAAAAGAAATATTTTTTTAAAACCATCATAACTGAATAAAGTCCAGGTTTTGCAGAATTAACCAATATCAGTGTTTATGTCTGGCAATAGATCTGATCACATCCCAAAAAAAGGAAATAAGTAACAGTGTTTGGGTTCAGAAAAGTCACTCACCAAAAACCAACCCAAGTCAGTACATGGCTGCCTTCAGTCTACAGTAATAATGTGATGCTTGTTGAAATGTTTTGTGTCTGATGAAGCTCTATAACTGATGTGACTGTACCTTTCTCCTTCTCTAATCTTATATCCAGCTTATTTACCATTCTTCCCACAGTTATTCCCTATCCAGCTCTGATCCATTTCCTCCTCCTCCTCCCTTGGATCCCCCTAAACCTTTTATCCAATTAGGCCAATTCCCTTCTCAGTCTTCAAGTCCGTCCTCACACCTACATAATCTCATCTGTGCAATGACTCACTTATTAAATGAACAATGTTGGATCCAGTGCCAGAGATTAGATCAAATTACCCTGCTTTATGAGTAAATAAAATAATACTGTATAAATAAGTGGCCTAATTAATCTGCATTATCTCATCGGCCTCTTCTGCTGGTTCCACAACATCAAAGGGAGAAATATTTTTGGTTTTTTTGACAGTAACAATCATTGATTGGCAAATGCATGTTGTAGCAAACAGAATAACAATTATCAGAGTTCATAAAAACTGCAATGGGATATTTTAGTGTGAATTAAGTCTGCCGGATATGAAATATTTGGATGGAGCTCCCTGAGCAGTTCATGGAGGATAATAAGTTCACTCTACTTGCAGGGGGTCGGTCCAACAGACAGTGAAAATAAACACAGATGACTACCAGTATGAGTCAAACACACTGTGAGGGGAAGTTCCACATGTCTGTAGCCAACAGTAGCAGCGGGGCTCTGTCAGTCTGTTGGTCCTCCACTTTAGTTCAGGCTCAAACTATTAAAACAACTCTGTGACGGATCACCATGAAATTTATTGTACAGACATAAACGTTCCCCAGGGGATAAACCCTGCTCAACTTGGTGATCACCTGACTCTTGAGCCATCAACAGGTCCAAATATTCACTTATCCAGTGAAATACTTCAGCATCTACAAGATGGTTTGGTACAAAACTTTGTACGAGCATTCATGGTTCCCAGATGATGAATCCTAATGACTCTTAATTCTAATTACTTAAAAAAGTGATGGTTGTAATTGACAAAGCAACCTCTGGTTTAGACAAACATCTCTCTGATAAACTGATGAACACTCACAATCTTTCATCACTGGCTTGTATATCATTAACAACACTGTGATCTTCACTTTGTCCTTCTGTTCATGTCTTATTACCACTAAAAAGAAGTTGGTGTTTTTTTTGTGCTTAACAAAATATAATGTCAATATTTTCCCACAGTTCTTACCATGACTGAATGTTAAAAATCAATCAGCTGTGCGTTGGAAAATGTCAGAGTGTTTTTAGAGCCTTGATGAACTAGAGCCCATGATGAGAACCTTCAGTTGTCACATTATCACCGTAGTACTTATTACTTATACCAAGGTCTCCTACTACACTCAAACTTTAGTGTTGTTATTCATGTGCAAGTCGCTTTGATAAAACCGCCAAATGAGTAAATGTAAATGTACACTGTACATTTTGAACCTGCATCTGCGAATAGATTGTACTTACCTTCATTTACCTGAACTGAGCACTTTCTCTGTCTTTGGCTGTTAACAACTACTGAGAACTTCAGTGGTAAGTAAACCAAACTTAACCCCAATTTGGCCCAAGGCAGTTTGGTGCTGCCCTTTGTGGTCCAAAGCAGTACAGGTCACACGAACCAGCATGTAGTTGTACAGGGCCTCAGAGCTGCCCTCTACACCATCACTGCAGTCATGGAGATAAAGTCTCTAATAGTGGAGAATAAGGCTCTAAAGGAACAAGTTAACCTGCTCCAAAATGGACAGAGGACAATGGACAGCCAGTTCCAGACAAATCAATGAGCTCCTCCAAAGAGTCAGCAAAAAAAAAAAAAAAGCCTTGCACCAAAGTCTACCCAGTTTTCCTTCACAAAGACAACGAGCTGAGGAGGAGTGATGAGGTACAGGTATCAGCCTGCAGCAGGAGCTGGATCGGAGAGACGAAAGGAGCTTCAAGTTCGATGCCTCAGCTGATCCTTTTACCTCAGAATACCAGCCAGTTTGTTTAAGTAATTCATTTTTGGCTGTTGGATAAAAAAATACTGTTATACTATCTTTTCAGAAGCTTGTAACTCATACAAAGGAACAGACGAGGAGCATGATTAAAAACAAAGCAGGAGGAGACCAAGATTCAGAAAGGAAAAAAAAATGGAGAGCAATGAGAAGGTGGAGGAGGAGACTAAGAGGAGTGAAGATAAATCAGGAATGAGAAAAAAGGGAGAAGAAGGCAAAGAAGAAGAGGGGGAAGATAAAAGAAGAACGGGGGGTACAGCATAACATCACTTCACCTGAAACATCCCTTACCCCATTACCCTCTTCCCAAAACAAACCCTCCCACCCTTACTCCTCCCCCTACCCATCCCTTCTTGCACATATTGTAATCCTGTAAACACATCAATGCAGTTGAGTTGAAGTGAATTACCTCTGTTTCCATCTCTTTATTTTCTTCATCTTTCTCTGCTGACTGGAAGCAGCTTCATGTGGTTAGGAAAATCAGGAAAGATCCTGCTCCTAAAGGCCTTATATTGATACTTGACTCTCAGAAATCCATAGAGACAGTGAGATAAATATTTCATATCTAACACCCACAGTCTAAATCCATCTCTCTGCAAGATTTCTCCACTCCTCTGATGAGACCTACATAATTTCTTAAGTGCACATGTACTCCAACATATGTTTAAGTATCTATCTTTATATCTACTGTATCCATCTCACAAACATATTCACGTTTACTCTAACAGCCGATCCCCATGCCAGCACCCCCTCACCTGTATGAAACAGCACGTGTCTGTAATTGGTTCTCTCCAGCATCTGTTGGTGAAGCTGCTCGTGAAGAGAATTCGGCCTAATTGGCTTTTGTTATGTGGAGAGTTTGATGAAATAATCAGGATGAATATGGTGAAATGAATTTCAACCTGAGAAGCTTCTGAAAATAAACTACTGCAATATGAAAACTACATAATTACAGTAACTGAGGGTTTGCAGTATATAACCATATATTATATGATAAAATATTTAGTGGCATGACTTTATGGATGGTGTCAGTCTGTCGGTTTTGTCCACCACTTTCATGACATTCATGGTTTCCAGAGGATGAATCCTAATGACATTTCCTCTCGTGCCACTCTAAGGTTCACATTTGTGGCTCTTTGGGAAATCTGACAACTATTATATGGATTGCCAAGAAATTTGGTTAACCCCTTGTATTTTCACTTAGCGCCATCGCCAGCTCAAAAATGTCTCTAATACTTTGGTTTATGAGTAAATACGAGCAAAACTGATGACATTGCCATCAGCCTCAGCTGTACTTTGTTTTTAGAACCACAGTAATTAGCAAATGATTTGTAGGGTTAAAATAAAACAAGAACCCAAGCTTACGATTTCATCTTAAACATGGAAAAATACACATCAGCTACTTGCACGTCATATGGGATGTAGATGGTACAGATGGGAAAGATTCCCATGTTTTTATGCCAATTACAAAGCTGGTCATGTTAGGATTACAATGCTGTGCAGTGACAATATAACACCTTTTCCATTGGTAGCTGCCAAGTCGGATTAATCGGAGCTTTCTGAAGACTCAGTTTCCCAGTTGTGGTTAAGGTTGCAATGAACGGTGTTTACAAAGTGGAAAATCAGAAATTACTCTAACTCAGATATGACATGAACATGGCAGCACATATGCTCGGGCTATTTAAACAAATCCAATACTGTAACCTACGATGTATGTACATAGCTTTTGTAAATACTAACATTTTATGCAATTATATGACACAACACGATACGTAAGACTATTTTAAAACAAATGATGGTACACGTTAAAGAACTGTATGAAATGATGCATTTACAGAGCAGACCCTCTGCAATTTAGACTAATTTTATGTTGATTAGCCATTTAACGAAGACATAAGAGGATAATGACTGAGAATGGCAAGCAGTAATTGGGGAAAAAAGAAAAAGAGATGAAGGTGTGCAATTACTACACAATGTGAAGTCGGCCAGGAAAGAAGTTATTTCACACCCAGAGAGACGGCTTTTTGAAGTGTATGACTGGGAGAGAGGGTGCGGCAAATTGTGTATGTGTGTGTGTGGATCCACTCTAGTGTGTATAAGAAAGTACCAGCTGAGCTGGCAGCACAACCAAGAGTGACATCCCAACTTCCTACATCACCAGTCTCAGATCCCCCTCTACAGACTCCGCTGACTCCACATCTCCCTAAAATGGCTGTCCAAGCGTTTTTACTAATATTAAAAGTGGCATGAAGATGACTACCTAAAAATGTAGGCTACATTCCCACTAACCAACAAAGACACTTTTACAGATGACAATTTTATGCAAGCCAAGAGGCAAATGGTTGAAAATATAACCCTTATTTTTAGACCAAGGCTGAAGTACACTGATGGTTGGTCTCAGAGCCAGCCCTGACCTCCATGGGGCCCTCAGCAAAATTCTCTTAAGGGGCTCTCCAACCTGATCTGCCAATTTCAAATATAAAATACTATATTATATATTATTATACTGTGGCTTGGCTGAATACTTGGTGGTTATTATTTACTGAGAGATGTGCATCCATATTGCCCAGTATGCCCAGCTAAACAACAATTTAATATTTAATCAATGTCAATCAATTGCTTTCCATCTTGCATTTGAGCTTGACTGAGAGACTAGATAATCATCGTCTTGTTTTAAAATGATGTGCGCCATATATTGTCTGGACTGGCCACCACAGAGGCTGCTGCTGCTGCTGCTGCTGCTGCTGCTGCTATTGCTGCTGCTGGAAAGCATGAGTTTCATTTCATGCACGCACACAGGAACTCATGTTCACGTATGATGTGATTATCATTATAGGCTGCAGTCTATAAACACTGTTGCCCATTGGCACTTATCTAACTTAATAAATAGTTGTATTTCACTCTCACTTTTGTCAGGCACAAAGTCACAGAACAGCTGTGGAAGTGGTTGGTAAGTAATACACAGTCAGACCAAGAGATGCAATGCCCAGCTCAGTTAGCGAGACAGACACGGTAGAGAGAGATGCACTCTGTCAAACTTGGAGAGGACAGAACACAAGTTTGATTGCTGTTCCTGTAATTCACTCTCATTGTATATTTTTTTCTCTCTTTTTTTTTTTTGCAGGGCCCTTTGCAACTTGCATTGTGAACATACAGGGCTGCCTGGCTCGATTCAAACTCTCATGTAGGACATTTCAAGCACTGTTGGGGGCCACGGTGGCCCCTAAGTACGCCCCTCGTTTGCTTATATGTTGGGCCAGCTCTGGTCAGTCTCTACGGGCTCAGACAACACTGAATAAACCTGCACACAGGCAATAATTCTGTGGCCTATAGTATAAAATGTGCACATGTGAATGTGTATTAATTGTCCTTGGAGATATAACTGAAATTTTGTCTTAAAGTGTCATATACCAATCATGTCTCCTAGAAATTATACAACGAAACTGCAACTACATATATAGTTTGTAGGAAACATAATCACTGAATTATGTTTAGAGGCAAAGATCTACATTTATTGGCTAGGGTGGATAGTGAGCTTACAAGTAGTCCAGAGCCCTACTTGTGGTTAGGTTTAGGCAACAAAAGCACTTTGGTTAAGATCAGGGTTCAGTATCAATGTATTTGCGACTTGCCAAATAAATAAATTAACAACATATCCTCGTTATGTTAACAGAAAACAATCCAGTAGCAATGATATCTACTGCAAAACGCATTTGTTGTTGTGGTTTAGCTGTATAGAAACCTAACTTTTGAGAGTAGCAGATAATGTAACAAATCCTCTAATGGCCATGTGTAAAGTTACTGTCTGGGATCTAACAATCAAATGCACAAAAAACAGCCATCTTCAGTTTACATTCATTTTGTAATGTTCAGGGAGACAGAGAAGTTTGCAAAAGCAGCACAGAATTCATCAATTATTAAGTCGCATTATAAAACCCATTTTACTTGGTTGACATTACTCAATACATTTACCTTTGTATTTTCACTTCAGTGAAAAGTTCAATGTGAATTATATGAAAAAATGAGGTCAAAGGCTTTTACATTACCTGAATATTACATGGTACAGTGCGAAGGAAGAGGGAATCTACACATTGCCTCATAATGAAGACGCGCTATTCATGATCATGCACTAATTATGATGTAACATTTAAAGCGTGACCCGCTGCTGATATGAGCCTGCTCAGTGTAAATCAGAGATGTTATTGGCCCACAGCTTGTCTGACTGATTTCATGAATGTATCTGATTAAAAATTTAAAAGGATTTTTAATACTGCAGGGTAAAAAACTAATATCGGACATTTCCTTCCCAGATAAATGCGATACTGTTACACTGGAGTGAGATTTGTGTTTTGTGCTGTGGTTTACATAAGGACAGATTAAAGATGGGCTCATTACACTTGGCTCAGTCAGATGTTCCCTCTTTTTGAATTTCATTAAAATGGCAAGCAAATTCATTTGTACAGTGTAATTGTTCAAATAAATGCAATAGTTAGGATAGGCTGCATAGAGGCGCAACAACCTTTACCAATAAGGTTATGCAGCCTGTATGTAGCCTGAGAGGTGCAAAGCAGGAAAGAATAAAAGTCTGGAAAAGCGCTTGCCAGCCTAATTCTTTGAGAACAAAGTAATAACTAAAGGCAACTCAGATGTGTTTGTCAGCGTTCTTATGAACTTGCTCTCATCTGGACTACAGTTGCTCAACAGTATGAGAACATTCAGAGACATTCAGAGAAACTTCAGTCAGGAAATCTACCTGAGACCATAAAAGTGAGGAAGACAAGAAGAGGATTTTGAAAAGTGAGGTGAACATATGTACCACACATCCCCAAAATACAACCAAAAGGAAAACTAGCTGCCTAAAATCATGGCTCTGTCCATTACTATAACAACACTACAAGCATGGCTGCTCAGCATGCTTGTAGTGTTGCTCTAGTATGAGATCAATCTCTTCAAATGATGCAAGGAAACCATCAAAGATTCAATCAAATGAAAGCTGAATTTTCCCAGAAAATGGCTACTTCCTGGAAAACAGTGCATTTTTTAGTGCTGTTGATTGATAATCTCAGTTTCTGTGCCTGGTTTTTCTACAAAAACCTCTTTTCTTTGGAAAGAATAACACATTTCAGCCTCAAGCAGAGCCAAACAGAGTCTAAATACTTGACCTGATGACTCCAGAGGAATCTTAATGTTGTTGGTGAGTGCTGGATGTGTAAACAAGCAATTGCTGGCTGTATGTGTAACATGTAAGATAAAACGCTATCCTCCAAAACGTCCTGTTTCAAAAGACAAATACATCTTAATAAAGGAGAAATGACACATTTTTGGGACCTTTCACAAAACTTTCCACAAAAACACACCAAACAAGAAAATGTTGTCACCAGCTAAATGTCATCTGAGATTGTCAGGAGGAACATTTTACTGAAGTATGACCCTTTATGTGGAGGAACAGTGGCTCTAGTTGTGTATCAGCAGAGAGACAAAGTGGCTGCTTAAACCAACATGTAATGCGATGACAGGATGCGGGAGCTAAGATTTGTCACCCACACTGCCATCTTACTGTTCAAGGCAGATCAGCCTCCCCCACAACACAGCAGCAGTTTGTCTCAACCTTCACTAGCACTGGGAGGTCAGCTCACAGTGGCAATAGCAGTGATCTCATTAAAGTGAATGTTTTGCAAGTGGAGACAGAACTACATTCAGTTGTCTTCCACGGTACATCAGATGGCGTTGGTGCGTTAGTGGGTCATGAGCGTGGACAGAGGTGAAGACGCGCCGCACTGCTTTCATCTGGAGTCTCAGGCTGGAGGAATATCCCAAAATTCTCATGGCAATGATGATGGGGCGCTGCAACTGTCAAAGGCCAATGTGTCCTCAGTGCTAGCAGCAGCTAATTAAAATGAGACCCAGAGGGTTGACACAAGGTCACCGTTGAGCTGTACTCATTGTCTTCTCTTTGATACATATGTCTTAAAAGCATTGCCTGCACCGCTGCTGATGTCATGACCTCAGGTAGGTTTGTGTTTTACTAAACTAAATCATCCTGATCGCAACTGGCTGAGCACCTACACACATTGTAGTGTGCTGCTCCCAGAGGACGTGTGGTCAGGCCATCAGAATCCTACCAGACGGAAAAGCCTGTGTGAATCAGAGGTAGGTTACAGTGTCCTGTTAGCATAGGAACAGAAATATGAACCCCCCCATTAGAAATGTGCTGGTAATAATAACCCTATAAAAGTGTATAGAAATTCACATACAAACAGCACATAATGCAATTCAAATTCCACACACAACAACATATACACACAAGCAGTGTACAACATGTACTCCTCTCCTTATGGTGTTTCGCTTAAGTGGAGAGCAGAGGAGGTTAGGCACTCTTTTGCCTGAGTCATCAGCCCCTAATACACCCGCTGACATACGGGCACGCGCGTGCGTGCGCACACACACACACACACACACACACACACACACACACACACACACACACTCACATCCTTTATCCCTCATTCCTGCCCATCAATAGCTGCTGTCCAATTTTCTTAGAGGACAGGTTAGTCACTGACCAATGAGGGGAGCCGTAGGTGTGAGTCATGCTTGTCAGAGAAGAGTGACTGACAGCTGAGACTGCGGCAAGGTTAACATATAAGAACATTGTGCATGTGTGCATGTGTTATGACTCCCAGTGTGTGTCTGCATATGAAGGTCTGTGCGGTGTGTGTGCTTTCTCTGGTCAGACACTCTACAATAATAATAATAATAATGCATGTTTTTCTGCTATCGGTGGAAAATTGTGTTGTAATTGTAAGCCAGGGCAACTGCTGGTATTTGGCAAGGTTTTTGCAGAATGTACAGTCATTATTGAAATCCATATCAAATTTAAAAGTTCAGTGGATAATGGTTGGCATCAATGCATTTTTTTTCTTTGAGCCAGAGGATTACGAATGAATAAAAAAACACAATAAATAAAAGGATAAAGAGCGCTATATGAAATGAAATGACCCCAGTGAGTGTTCTTACAGAGCTCCTTTACTACAAGCCAGCTATGAAATTCAGTCCCTGTATTCATTGCTTATTTCAGCGTAGAAAATAAATCGAAAGGCGAGCTCGCGGACAAATGACAAATGAGGTAACACGGTATGAGAGCTAATTGTTGTAAAGGAAATGCCTACTTAATGGCCATATTGGCATGCTGCCTTCTTCCAAGAAGAATAAAATGTCTGTTTGCCTCAGAGCGAAAGCCAATTTAGATGAAATGTCCGTGCAGACTGGTCTCACTGGGCTTTTCCCGGGTTTGTGTAGCTCTACGCGAGACCTGCTCCTCTCAGCTTTTCTGTTTTTCTTTCTGTCTTGTTCTTTCTCTCCCCATCAAATCTCCCCTCCTTCCTCCTTCTCCATCTCATGTATCTAAGCAGTGTCTATTGGGGAGTTATGAATTAGTGATGAGTTAATACTAAGATGAATTATTGTGATATTTTATTCAGTAAGGGTGCTGCTTGGCTGTCTGTGTGTGTTGGACTGTGTGCTCCAACTTGTCATGAAGCGAGTTCGACTGTTCATGCTGAGATATGTGCGCGCACATGCATGCCAAAATAGGTTTGAGCACACACCTGACACAAAGCAGTGTCCTTACGTGGATTATGCTATTATGCTCTCATTGAGTGTATCATTTTAGCAAAAGCGAAAGAAGCCACAAACTCTTGGCTTGTTTCCTGCTTCTACAATCCAGACTTTACTCCATCTCCTGCCTTCTTCGGACCCATGCTTTGGCATTTCTCATAACTTATTTAGACAGGAGAGAAACCACAAGGAGTACAAGCGCCGGTGTACACCAGTGAGAGAGCAAGGCACAACAAGACAAGGCCAGAAGAAGTGGCACATACAACTGTTAACTATTCATTAGGGTGACTAATTAAACATTTACTCCATTTTCAAAGCAGAGCCCTGCATACTGGAGCCACAGGGGAGGAGTGGGTGTTGTTTACAATTAGAGATACAATGCCAGAAAATGACTCAAATGTCAATGTGAAAATGTCTGATTGGCCTGAATACCTTCTTTGTTTCTGGCCTCCTGGAAATTACTGGAAATTGAAGTCTTTTTAAAGCTAAAATCCTTAACTAACCGGAATTCGTGGTTGTGTGCCTCCGCCAACCAGTCACGATGCAGGATATGTGTTCACAATTTCTCCCTCTAAGAGATACAGTGTTGTATAATGGCCAGAAGTGTTTTATGAACATTATGATGTCACAGTGAAGTTGACCTTTGACCGGATATAAATTGTCATCACTTCATCATTTTATTTTTTAAATTAAATTGTTGTCGTTGCTGTTGAGTTGAGTTACTGTGTTATTGTTTGTGTTTTGTGAGGTTACAGTGACCTTCACCTTTGACCTTTGAGCACCAAAGTCTAATCAGCACATCCTTGAGTACAACTGAAAGTTTGAAAGTTTGTACCAAATTTCAAGACGTTATTGCGATATCACGTTCACGAGAATGGGACAGATGGATGTACATATGGACGGAAGGACAACCTGAAAACATAAGCTGTCACCATCGCAGAGACATAATAACACATTCATAACACAGCAAATATAGCTGGGTATTGTGTTCAAGTGTGTTATTTGTAAAGTGTAAAGTTAGACATGCCAGACAGGTATTGTTTTGTTTTTTCTTAGAGGAGTGCTGCAATGATTCATCATTGCACTTTAAGTATTAAAATCAATGCAGCACCAGAGATATCCTCTTTGTTCAACACATTCTTTTCAAACCCTGAAGCCTCAAAGTGAAAATGTCTGATTGGCCTGAATACCTTCTTTGTTTACTGGAATATTGGTATCATTGGAAACTGAAGTCTTTTTAAAAATATTACTTCAATGCATCACAGTTGCAGATAGTTAGGTCAGAGATTTGGGTGTCTTATGCTAGTGGCAGCTAATGTGCTAACATTTGATGCTGCTGCTAGCTTCAAGCAGAAAATAGGAGCGGGCTTCAGGGGTCTGATAAGCTCCACACACCCCCAGATGTTTTTCGATCTTCAAACGTGTAGTCTTATAGACGCTGACTTAAGTGACACCCCTCGACAGAATCTATCAGATTTTGCTCAGCTCACTCTGGAAAGACAAAAGTCTTTATTCAGCTTTTTTCACTTGTATAGCAGTATTGCCCAACACATGTGCACAGGTTTTAATGTGTAAAATCACAGTTCCTCTGTAAGTAATCAAATCATAGTTAGGTGGAGAGGTGTCAAGTATCAAAGCTTCTCAGTAGACAGATGTAATAACAGTTTATATACAGTATATATATGTAAGAAAAAAAAATCTAACAAAAAAAGCACTATGTTTGTCAAAATACTTCCGGTCGCTGCAGTGGCAGTAGCTTCCACAGTACATGATTATTTCCAGAGACGGCAGGTATGTAATCAGCATAATCGTAAATAAAGGTTTTGCACAGATCAGCTTGAAGGGACAGTGATGCCACATCCTGCTGAATCAACAAGATGCATCTGTTTGTTGTCTTGAAATGGAAGATAAATGATAAATGATTTCTAAGTTTTACATTATTTGGATGGCAGTATTAATTTGTTGAGACCAAAGAAAATTGGAGCATCAGTGTTTGTTTGAAGTACACAAAGTGTTTTAACTATTGATCCTTTTTGATTTGTTTTCCAAAATGCATTTCAAAACTAAAGCCTTCTACTATTCAGACGTAGATGTACTTGCCTGCCACAGGCTTGACAGCCTGTCAGACTCCAACTTTGGTCATCTGGAGTTCTGCAAGGTAAGCTTCATGCAAAATAAGAGTCAGACACAATTCAAATCTGTTAAAGCTATTGTGCTTTTTCAAGTGTGACCTTCACTTCTTCATCCTGCACTCACGTCCCAGATCAAAAAAAGTCACATTTGTTTTAATTTGGTCTAATTTGCATCTCTGCTGTTTGTGAATTGGTTATGCAAAATTAGCATAGAAAATATCATACTGTCACTTTGTAATAAAGTAAATTGTGGTGCTGGTGTGCACTCACTGTACACTGTAGAGGAAGCATTTTTGGAGAGGATAGGATAATTTTTTACTGGTTGGTAGTAAAGGCTACAAGCAACAACACTATTAAAATAATAAACAGCCAATATTACCTATTTTTATAGTGTATCAAAATGAATGGAAAACAATGACTGCCTTGAAGGCAGGAAAATAACAGTCTACAATCTACATTATTGTGTTTTTTTCTTTTAGTACTTTGCCAGAACCAGGCAGTATTAAATTTCACCACTGATGTAGCCAAAACTCCCAATTTATAGAGTAAACTGCAGTGTTTTGTGATGTACTTATTCTACTATGGTCATCACTTGTTTTGAGACACAATTGTGATAAATAAGTGCTTCTGTAATCACCCATCTCTGTCTTTTGAGTGTGATCATCAGTCCACAACACTTGTACTTGACTAAAGACTGCACAGTTCAGTACATTCTCCATCTGAGAATATGTTTGTCCTTCAACTATACCCAACCAAACGACAACTTTTACTTCAATGATCTTGATATGAAGAGGCTGTTTTTCACGATGTGAGCCCTCATTTCCAAAAGATTTTCATTTATAACATATCTTGCACAAATTATAAAATGTTAGTTGGTGTATTCAAGCACAAAGAAAAGACAAAAGTGAAGAACCTGCCTCACTATGCCAATGATGTATTTGAGTAACAGTTACATTGAGTACTTGCAGTATTGTGATTAATGGACTCTACAGATGAAAAATGAGCCATTAAAAGTCATAAAAAGGCAGGTAGTCAGGTTGTAATCCCGACGTGAATGATTCATTTGGTTGATGTACTGTATGTTCTGTGCCATTAGCTAACTCCTTAAGCTAACAGCAGGATCCCTCCCAAGGACTTCCCTCCGTTCCTCTGGAAGAAGGTTGAATGAAATTTAAAACTTTACACTTAAAGCAACAACATTTCCAATTTCTACTTAGGCTAATTATGTCTTGGGGGCAGCAGAACTACCTGTAAACAAAACATTTACATGTTAGTTGCATAGATTCCCAAACACATCCAGCAACATTAACATCCATTTGGCAACTCCAATATTTATTCTATTTTCAGCAACAATGGGCAACTATGTGGCTACTTGTCCCACTTTCTTCACCAGCTAGTTCCTAATTTTGTACACCTGTACACTACCAACTGCATCAGAGCCCTTAACATAGAAATAGATTGTCGGTGAGAGCAGTGAGAGTGAACCAAAACAGCTGTAGTCTGTTGCATGCCCCAAAGCCAAAACAATTAGCTGATAGGTGCAAAAATGCTAAGCAGAGCTGAGGAAAACTGCAGAGGGTGATAATTACACATAATTATTAGTAACTTTACACATCATTATTTGTTCCATGGTTATAATTAAGAATATTGATGAGTGAACCTTTAAAGGCCTTTTACAAGCTGAAAGACCAAATCTAAACTTATTACTGTACAATGCATCTATAAAGCCTTAACAAACAATTCTGTAACATTTCAAAAGTAATTATTGACCATTATTAACATTAACATTAACACACTGATGTGGATTTACACAAATACAAACCCCTTAGTGTATCAATGGAGTGCAACTAAAGATGTTTGATTATTTCAAACTGTGCTAGTGGTTTTTTTTTTAAGAGAGCACAGCTTTAAATATTAAATAGTCGACTCTAAATGGTCCACAAATATATCATTTTCAGTCCTTCAGTCTTACACCCATTTCTCTTGTCTCCCTGTAAAAGATATCTTTCTTTTTCTCTCTTTCTTTCCCACAGCTTGACAGACAGACTCCCACACGGACTCACTGATTGCTGAGTGGGCAGGGTTTTTTTTCCATGGATCTTTGGCGTCCTGTGGGAACTTGACAGAGGAGCTAAACAATGGTTGACCTGCATTAGATTGGGAGCACACAGAAAGAGGAAGCAGCTGAGGTAGAGAGGGCAGGGAGAGGAATTTAGGATGCTTTCTGTAACTGTACATGTGCACAAAAAACAGCACATGTCCACGTTTATTTGTGAAAGGATGTGAGCCCCACAAAACCAACTGTCACGTTATTAAGCTTTCGCACCTGTGTCCTACCTTAGATGTGCATATTTAGTCTACCAGCATGTCAGTACATCACTCTGTATGTAAATAATGGTGCTGCTCATTGAGATGACTGCAGTGAGAGATCAAGCTAATGTTAGCATCTTCACTGGGACCATTTAGCATGCAGCTAATAGCTATGCTCCATGGGAGGCCATCAGAGCACTGTGTCAGCTGCTCTCCGAATGGCTGTGCTAGAACTGGAACACAAGCTCAGTATATCTCATCGGGGGAAATGAATAGATGAAAATGTACACGTAACCCACACACAGAGATACACACAGAAACACTGAGTTTATTTCTTCCAGGGGACATGAATATATGGCAGTTGAGAACCATTAGCTGTAAACATGTAGAATCTGTCTGCTGAACAGAAGGCGTCTCAGTGGGGAGCCAGACGGCGATGTAGAGGTATAACAGTTTGATGAAAAATATGTGTGCACTTGCATCGGTGCATGCTTGTGTGTGTGTGTGTGTGTGTGTGTGTGTGTATGTGTGTTTGTGTGTGTGTGTGTGGGTACGTGAAATGTGCACGTGTCTGAATATTCTTGTTTGCAGTTGGTTTGACACTCTTTCAGGGCTTGTTATGGCCTCCACAAGCAGAGCTACCTCTGTGGGGGTGAAAACTGTAAAGATCCCATTAAGTGTGCTGGGCACCACAGCAGGCATCCAAACATCTGTGACCTTTGTATAAAACAAACAAGAAAAGCTTCGAGAGAAAGAGTTAGAAATTACAATCCAACCCTCCGTCCATCTTCATGAAGAAGACAAAGGTGAATCTAGCTGTAAAAAATTTGAACAAAAGGGTTGAGTCAGGTCATTTTGACCACGGAGAAACCTAAAAGTCGAACTAAAACTTCTTCAGAACTCTAAACTGTTGAACAAAATGTAAGTGAAAACTAATTACTCTCTGAAGTAAATTAAATTTGACTACCCTTTACGAATTTCATTCATTTGCCTAAAAGGCACCATCTATACAGTCTGCAAACAAGATAAGGGGGGAACACATTCTTTTGATTCTTTGATTCTTTTGAGCTGTCCAGCAGACGGGAATCAATTCAGAACTGCTTCATTTGACTCACCATTGTGAGGAGAGTTTTGTGGGCAACAGCACTTTAGGCTATGCCCTCAAAGGCATACTTGAAAGGACGTGTTCAGAGCAGAGTAACACACCTGTCAGCAGCCAACTTCACACCAGAAGCGTATTTCTATGGAGGTTTTAGCAGCCCCAAGGTTCTGTTATCTCCCACCTCGATCACAAATTTTGGGTGTGTGTAAACACCAGTGGTAAACATTGCAGCACACAGATCCAGAAAAGCAGTCAGCAAGGAGTTCAGTAATATAACATCACTAATACTGAAAACAATACAATCATATATTCTTTGAATTGTGAGAATTATTATTATTACTGTTATTATTATTGTTATATGTTCAATCTAAAAGATGTACGACTACATACTGTCTACATGAACACTACACTAATGCGTTCATTGTCTTTTACTTATTTCACATTCTGCTTTATTATTTGTTCCCTGTCATAATAACAAGTGCTCCAACCTGAAAAACCATATAGGTTGTTTTCTTCAGCTTTCAGACACGACCCATAGGAGTGTCTCCTAAAATAGTACCAGACCTTAGTTGTCACAGTTACAGTAATAAACATGACTGTGTGTCATGGTTACAATAGTAACACCGTGGTTTACTTTACTTTTTACATGGGAATCGGACACTGCTCTCCTGTGTCATATACAACTTTCGTTTATTTACCCATCTGTCCGCTCCAATCTCCAAACATGGACTTTGTCGCTCTTTATACTACGTCACTGGACTTTTCACTTTGCTCCTGTCATAGTTACTACGACCACTAGATGTCGCCTAACAACAAAACGTTAAGTATGGGTCATAATAACCTGCTGTACAAACAACCTTTAGGCCCATTTTTATTAGACAGTCTCCATAATAAATAACAACTCCAAACAGATTCCACTGTCATGCATCTTCGTAATGATGACACAAAAGTCACTGGTGACACAAAAGTTGCATTTTCAAGTTCAGCTAACATGAGACTTAAGCAGTCTGAGCAAGCCAAATCAAATAGGTATCTTGCAAAGTTTATTTGGAATGTATTTCCCTACTGAGCCATACTTCCTGGCAGTCACATGTAAGTTTGTTGCCAAGACACAGCACCAACAATAAACTTATATATGGCTGCCAGGATGAAGATACCTTCTAGATTTGACTAACTCAAACTGCTAGAGCCTCATATTAGCTTAGAATGCTCATAAACTGTAGATTGTATCCCCCGTCTTTTGCAGTGTGGCCACATGACCAATAGGAACAGGAAGGATCATTACAGGGATCACTTATATTTTCAACATATGTATGGCACGTGAGTAATGTATGTAATGATCTTTTGCCTCCACTCACTAAACAATCATAGGATTGCTGTGTTACTTGTCCTGCTGGACTAGCAATGTAGCTACAGCTTCAGATCTCACCAATAAATCAATAATTAAAATGTTATCATAACCCATTACAATTATTGTGAACACTATGAAATTAAGGCTGTAAAAAAATGAATTTTCTTGTAAGGCAGTCTTGAAGTCATTGAATCTTAAGGGCTTGGCAGGAGAGCTGTGTCTGTGTTCAGCCCTGCCTCAATCATGCCATCAAGTTGATGACTTAGTAACTGGAAGTGAGCCAGTGGGATAAAAAGACAGCACTGACATACTTCGCTAATGTGTTTTTTTGTGTTAGAATATGAATCAAAGGAGAGAGTTACAAACATATGCAGGTGTACGTGATTCTCTGTGTGTTTCAGTTTTTGTTTTACTGTAGTTGTGGGGACTGAAAACTGGGAGCCCAAACTGGGGACCAAAATGCTGGAACCTACAATTTTAAATGGCTGTTTTAGGGTTAGAGGTAGAATTAGGTTTAGGTTGGTAAAGTTTGAGGTTGTGCGTTTACCTGTTATGGTTAAAGTTATGGTAAGGGTCTCGGAACGCATCATGCCTACGATTGGTCCCCACAAAGATAGCTTTACAAACACTGTGTGTGTGTGTGTGTGTGTGTGTGTGTGTGTGTGTATGGGTGGATGTGAATTGCTGAAATGGCTGAGCGAAGGGATGTATTCAAGAGTATTTATGTGTGTTCAAGTGTGCAAGCATTGCATGAGACGATGAGCTAAGCAAGTTGTTTCAAGCACATTAGCCAGACAGTAATTTGGGCTGATTTCAAGTATGAGCCATTTAGTGCCAATCAATTCAGATGAGAGCTTTTTCACCTCCTCCTGCAAGAGTGGTGCATATGTATGTGTGTGTGTGTGTGTGTGTGTGTGTGTGTGTGTGTGTATGTGTGTGTGTGTGTGTGTGTGAGAGAGAGAGAGAGAGAAAGAGATGCTAAGTCTTTACCTTAGCAATTAGATTTTCTTTTGTTGTTTTAGCTGTAAACTTCTCTGTCAGAAATTACATCAAATGACTCTTACACACGTACACATTTCATATCCAAATTTGTTCGTGAAACCACTTGAAAAGAGAAATAGTAAAGGAATCTGGTTTTCATCTTTAATATAAAATTATGGAGGCAGTTGACTGTGGAATTATCTGGCAAAACATAATTTTACCCCTGTCACCAGCTCACTCAGCTTCCTACTTCTCCCATCATGACTTCATTTAATGAGCTCTCACTTTACCACATGATGTTCAATGGACAAGTAGACAAGGAGCAGGGGGCCAGTGTGTGGAATTTGTGACATTTTTGCAGACTCCAACAGCTCTGATTAGTGATTGTGAAAAGCTGAAAGGCAGAAAATGAAAAAATAATTCCAATAGTTGCAAAGTGTTTTTTCCATAGCCAACAGCAATCATGTATAGTAAATGCATCGATTTAGAATCAGACCATGTAGTATGCTGATAAAATGGTATAAATAACTGTGCAGTGTGTAAAAGCTTCGAGGCACTCTCAGATACCTTTCATAACATTGAGGATTTAAATTGCGATGATGTGTCAAATAATAGCAGCACTGGACCTGTTGCCTACCAGAATTTCAAAACACAACCAAAACACCACTTTATTCTGTTTATACTGTTGTTGTCTGAATCTGTTGTTGCTTTTTTCTCATATAGAGCAAGGGAACTGTACCCGATGATACTCTGAGTGCTCATTTCATTCACGCTTTGCGTTTATATGAACAGAGCAATGAATGCCTGACAAGGAATGAAAACATTTACCCTAGACATACAACACTAGCAATTTGTTTAACATGTATTCAGCTCCTGAGAAATAACACTCTCCTGTCTCAAATAAGCTCATATAATTTAAAATAATTAAAAACAAATTTTGGGTTTTTTTTTGCACCTATAGGGTCTTTTTTCAGGTCATAAGATATCAGTATTAACCAGAAGCAAAGCTAATCGACTTATAAATATGACTTCATATTATCAGAGCAAATTTGTGTCTGTGATCTACAGTGCATTTTTCAAAATTATGATAATTGCCTGTCAAAAACAAAAAAGGGCCACATCAAAGTCTAGGAAATCACATTTACTTTTCCTCTTCATCACTGTTAAATCAGCAATAATTCACATTTTTATAAATATATATTTTATGATAACAATGTATCAAATGACAATGTGAAAATAATGTGCTCTGATTGTAGAGAATTATCACCTGCATGTATGTGCAGCTCCCCTTGGCTTCACAGAGCTTCATAATGAGGTTCAGCTCATTGTTTAACAGTCCAGCTGTTTTGGTTCACTCTCATGGCTCTCACAACATTGTTGTTTTTGGCCATAGCAGGCAGCTGTTTCCAGCACAAAAGTTACAAAAACCCACTGTACACTACCTGCTCATCTCCAAACACAATTAGAGACTACCGTATTGACAGCAGCGCCTTTTGCACCTAAAGAGCCAAATGCTTCCCTCAGGATTTGGTGGGGAGCATAAACAGAGGTGATAGAGAGAGAATATTGGACAGGTGGCCAGAAACATGACTTCAAATGGATGCTGATGTGGCTCCATAACCACTGGATGTGTAAATAAGCATTCACTGTATTAGCTCAGGAGATGATGATAAGTCAATGTTGTGTTCACTACTTTTCACTGCGGGTTTCAAGGACATTGTTTCAGATAACTCTTGCTGGTGTCATCAGCTTCTGTAGCTATCTATGTGTAGTATCTACTGCTATTAATTTGTCGGACATTGGAAATATTTCCCATAATAACAATTAATATGCTGCAGTTGTACTTCTATATTTTCTTCCAATTTTTTTCTTTTTCTTTCTGGTATTCAATTTCCTACCGCAGCTTGAGAGAGCCTTAATCCCAAGAGTTTTTTTACACCTATATTTCTGGTCTGAATTAGTGGTAATTGGTTTAGTTTCTTTTCACACAGAAAAAGTTCAAGTGAACGAAATATGATGGTACTGATTCTGACCAAATATCAAGGAGGCAAAATACTTTGTTGCTGATCCAGGTCAGCTCAGGCTCCCCATACAGAAATGCAATATATGTACATATGTTTTCATCAGCAGATTGAGTTTGTCATGAAATGTGGAGATGTATACATTTCTATGAACACTCAGAGAACTTGTCCTTTGTGTTGCCTTAAAAGTTAAGACCGAATCATCTTTTGACTATCACTGCAATCAGTGGCAAATCTTGTATATCCAAGTTTGAACTGCCAAAGAGTTTGTTTTTTTTCTGTCTTGTCTCCTGCTTTCTGTTTACCTCATAATTGTGTCTGTGATTGATGTGAGCTTTTTCTTGTGATTTCTCCTGGGGTTGTAGGGACTGTTATGACTAACAGCTCTGAAATCACTAATCTCAGAACACCAGCATCATTTACTTATCATGAGATAAAGAAGCTTTTCTTTAGTTGTTAACAGCATTTTTTTTTTCTTTTTCCCTCTGGGTACCCCTGTAGTAAATAAACACTGTCTGTGTGAATGTATCACTGATTAACTTAAAAATATTTCCCTTAAACTCAGTTTCATACACACAAATATCTCAAACTCAAACCATGATTCAACATTAAAAACTAAACACAGTGACTGGATAAATATCTTACAACATTTTAATAAATTACTCCAGTGATCCAGATCAGCACCATCTGAGAAAATAAGGAAGCAATGTGGGACCACACACTTTTCTCTATGAGCCTTAATTGCTTGTAAATGAAACAACGATTTATAAAATTGCAGCCACATTAGAATAACTCAAATTACCTTTATTGACTTCTTAGATCAATAGAGAAGTTTCCAAGAGATATTTCAACACAGTCGGAGAAGCACTTGAGCATTCAGCCCGGGTGGCTGCTGCAAATGATGGCTGAATAGCTGAAGACTGGAGATAGGGTGACTAATTAGTAGGAAATTGAAAAGTTCAGCGCAAACTGCATGTAAAGGGACTATTAAGGAGGGCTAAGGGAAGGGATCTAAGCCTATTATACAGTCTCAACTCCCTTTACCTGAGTTAAAGATTTTCTACATTCTCTGTATAACTCTCGACTGTCCACTGAGCAGAGAGAGATGAACTTACTCACCACGGTGTAATGGCTCAAGAGGTACACTTAGAGACAGACAATGAACAGGCTTTTCAAGCAGAAATTCTGCTGTTGTTTAGTTCAAGGTTTTCAGTGCTCACTTTGTCTTCTTTACTCCATCACTTCATACTTGTCTTTCAAACAAAGTGCACTGCTAAACAGTTTCACCTTAATTGTACTAAACAGGCTTAACTTAAGAGGTCCAGATGCATCCCCCTTGTTTCCATAAAAAAATCAACTACTCATCAAAAAAAGTCACTTAAATTTAGACTGAAATTGTATTCTATTTTTGCTAAGAAACCACTCTCTATATCCCTGGTGTTTGTTTTGACTTGTTTATTAGTGTTCTCCAGGAGGTGATTTTTGTTTCCAACTGAAAATATCAGCGCTTTAATTTGACTGTAATTTGACAGGTGCAACATCAGTATGGACAGGTTGGGGTTGTGCTCTAGCAGAGCTAGTTCACAGTACATGTTGTCCAACCATGCCGGGAATCAGAACTGTTTATACCTGATCCAAATGGCCGCACTCAAAAGCCGAATGAAAAGCTGGCCATCATAGAGAGGGGGGAGATCTGAGGTCATTTGCATATGGGGATAACAGTACTTTTTTTTTTTCCTATTCATAGCATTGTGCGTGGTTGTTCACATAACAAGTGACAGATGTAGTTGTGTGAAGAATGGAATGGAATGGAAAAAAAGATGAAAGCCTGAAATTCAAGAGTCCAGAGGACTCTTTAAGTATGTTTTCTATTAGTCTGTTCCTCTCCAATTAAACTGTAAAGGCTATGAATTGGTATAGAGTGTTTTAAATGTGCCTAAGGTGACGTGACAAGGAGGATGTCAATCACGATGTTCCAATAGAGTAAAGTTCAGAAAGCGGTCACCGCATCAGCTGCAGGGAAATCCTGAGCACGCTTGTGTGTGTGTGTGTGTGTGTGTGTGTGTGTGTGTGTGTGTGTGTGTGTGTGTGTGTATGGGTCGTGCATTTGTGTTTATGGGTGTCTCCGACTGTACCTCACATGTGACTGTGGGCACGGCTGGTAAGAAGAACTAATTTTCCGGTCCACTTGTCTCACCGGCTTCCTTCAATTAAGACTGGGGTCGGTGAGAGGGCTCCACTCTGACATCAATTCTGACCGAGTGGGCAGGAGGCCACTGCTGCACCAGGAAGGAACTTAACTCATTTGTGTGTATGTGTGCGTGTGTGCTTCTGGTGTGAATGTGAATGTGTGTGTGTGTGTGTGTGTGTGTGTGTGTGTGTGTGTGTGTGTGTGTGAGAGAAATTTTTGCTGCTGATGATTTATCGGATGAAGTACGGCTAATAAAAAACAAACCTGCGATACAATTTTTAGGCATTGCTTGTACGCGAACACTGATCGGGCCAAACTGAACATTGAGGGAGGAGAGGGTAACGTGTGTCAAGATGAACAAACTTTTCTTTTGACCTGTACTGCACATACTGTATATTAAACAAGTCATAAACTTCTTGAGCTGAAAGACCTTTTATTGAAGTCAGAATATACTGTCATCACCTTTGTGCTGATGTTGTTAAGAGGAAATAGGGGAGAGATTTATGCCTCACTGATTTAGAGGATGTCTAAATCTAAAAAACAATTTCTTGAAGTCTAGTAGCCTGTAACAACTTTATAAATTAGACACACATCAGGCAGCAGCACAAACAAATTTGCATAACTGCAACTGAAATGGCAGTGCTATTTAGACATACAGTAGGTTGTAGCAGATTTTTGGCCAAAACCAAATACGTCCTGTGCCACAGACCTCTACTGTTGTCCAGAACTATTAAACACATCAGTGAGCCACAATGAGTTGAATTGGGTAAGGTATTGGGCACTTGGGCAATAAGCACACTGCTGAAAACAGTCCCTTACAAAGGCAAAAGCAAACCTATGAAATAGCTCCTTTCAAGCTGTATTAATCAATGTTGGATATAATTTTGATTAATAAATTGTAAAAGGGGTAAATGGAGGCAAATGTAGGGTTCAATTGTAGTGACAGACTGAAAAGAATTATCATTAGCTCTGTAACAGGATGCTGCCGCGCACTGGACAGAGTAGCGCAGAGGGTGACTGGCGACTCTTTTATGAAAAGTAGCTAAGATTTGTCCAAAAAGTTGCTAGATTTGTCACTAGATGCTTATTTGAAAAAAATAAAACTGTTGTGGATCTATTGTAAACACCCCCTGATGATGTAATTGAAAATGTTTGCAACAAATCACTTTGAAAGAGCAACAGCCAATGGGACAAGTCCAACACTCTGAAGACCAACGTTAAACTTCATCATGGACTCAGCTCTATCTCACTCACTAACTCAGTCACAGACATTAGCGGCGAGAAATGGGCAAAAAGGAATTGAGAATTTTATAAAGTGATACATCAATGGTTTGTTTACACACTCTCCCACTATGTTTAAACATACTATATACATATAAATGTAGCTTTAAGTAAATGCACAATAATCACAGTGTAAGACTATTAACTGCTAAATGCACTTAGGTATTAGGTATGGAAAGTAAAAGCACAATTAAGAATTAAGTATTATGAATGGTCCTTTTTAGTGTGTTATATTCAATGTGTTCTATTTGTGGATTATTAGTACTGGTGCAATAAGCAGCATTATGCAGCATAATGTTATAGATGGTGACATGTTGCTAATTCTAATTATTGTTTAATATAAAGTTGTTCAGTAGCTCTTCAAAATATCAAAGCTGTCATGTAGTGAAGTAAAATGGACAATATTTGCATATGTTTATCTATTACTTAAATAAACTCAACACTGTACCTCAGTGTTTAGTTTCTCTCCACTTAGCCCATAATAATGATAAATAGCAGGTCAGATTCCAAAAGCCAATCATATGCACTGTATAAATTTCTCATCGGTAAGAATAAACACACCTCCACATAAGCACTGAAAGAACTGTACATATTTGATTTTTGACTTTATGACAATGTGCAGTGTCACAGTGTGCAATTCCAACAACTGATGAAACCTTAAGCCAGCAGCACAGCCCACACTATGCTGGCTCAAACACAACTGTTGAAAATAAATACAGTATATGAGCTCACCCTTGCAGTCAAATGGAACAGTGAGACTGTGGTAGCTGAAATTATCACCCCAGTTTCCCTCTTTTTTCCATGGCCATCGGCTGTGGCTTCATATCTCTAAAAATAGCGCTACTGACTCGTTTTAATCCTGTCACTCAAAATATCAGTGTGCCCCATAAACCTCAATAATGTTATTGTCAGAAGAGATGCTTTTGGCAAGTCCTTTTCAAAATATCTATGAGGAATTTTTAGACTGGTAAAAAATGTATTTCTGTATGATGTTAAGTGCCCTCAGTCAGTAAAATGGAGAAGAACAATGTCTATTAGGACAGTGACAGAAAAATTGTTGTACTGTAGTATCACATTTCATTTTTAAAAATGGTTAAAATCATTAACTCATTTCCATCTGGTAGCTTTCACTTTATTTATAGATACTGTAGCCAACAACCACTGTGATGAGTAATCTTTAGGCATGCTATTTTCCAGCCCAGACCTTATTAAAATGTTCTTAACTATCATTTCCAATCATGCATAGCACAAACTCACTGATAGCTTTATTAGAGAGAAACTAACCACTCTGCTGCAGCTTCTCGGTGGGATTAAACACAGGCCGGTGAGGAAATTCTTTGGGTCTGTGATGATAAGTTCAAATCTAATTTTTGAAAACAAAAAGCTCACATGATAGTCAGACACACCTGTAGGTGCCTATATAGATCTGATTGACTGTATCAAAACCTCCCATGTTTTGAGATCTATGTGTTTTGCCTGGGGTGGCAAACACAGGATTAGTTCTTTTAGACATAATATCAATTAGGGTTGATGGACAAGAGCAATAGACTTTTTCTACAGATACTTTTTCTACAATAGTGCATTAAAATTTTAATCCTCAAAATTGCCATTAAATCAAAACCTGTTTTCGACAAAATTTATGGTTGGATTACTTTTCAGCAAAAGCCTTTCATGTATTTCTACAATAGCTTTCTATGTAGTCGTTTTCATTATTAGTGGTGAGTCTTCTATTCGTGCCCTGGATTAAAATAGCATAACTACACCTACCCACAACATGAGTTTCTTTGGCTACATTGGAAACAGACCAGTTGCTCTTCTGCTGTATTTCTGACACAGTTGCTGCTCAACGTGTGTTTGTCGCCTCCAGAATTCTGGGTCCTGTAATATTACACTATAGCCTATTTGCAGATACCATGAGTAACAATGGGTGTTGCCAAATCAATCTGGAATAAAATTTTTAGGATTATAACTTTATATACAGTAGATAGAGTAACAAATCTCTGCATATGTAACCACCAAGATTAAGCAACATAGACCAGTAAATTTATAAATGTGGTTAAAATATCTTCTGCCCATATATAGATAGTATTAAAATCAATCAAATGAAAAGAGATTAGAGCATTAAGGCTGAAAAACAATTGCAAGAAATTTTATTTGTGCACCGGGACTAAAAGGTCTGAGGCCTCACTAGCAGCTGCCAGAGGCTGCAGTGTTAATTTCATCACACCATTACTAGAGGGTTGGTAATCAACTTTCTAGCTCTCTGAATGCATTCAAAATGCATGCATTAAACAGACTTTCAACCAACATTATATGCCAGGAAAAACAATCAAAATCCTCCAGAAATACACCTTAAACATATTTATTTATCTTGGCTAAGGCTTGATAAACACTCCAATTTGTTCACAAAGGATTTCCTCTTGCTTCATTAATATTCCAGAAGACTATGCTACTTATTGATTGCGAATCCACACCTCTTCTCAAGGTTTGTCCGTCATTAGCTTTAACGACATACAGACATTCAGGGGATCAGAAGATGTTAGTTAGAATACACCATAACACAACCTCTTCTGGAGTGCACTATTAAGACTGCAGTGGTATCCAAGTATTTAAAGCTGCAGCACACGGCAGGGGACTATTTTTCAGCACTGAAGACAATTCCAGCACAATAGACAGCAGAAAAAGACGTTTTCTCCATAAACATGTTTACCCACATTCTCACAGTATTGTGTTAAATGCAGGGCCGCAGGGGACCATTAAAGACAAACTACTCTGTTTGATAATGGAAATGAGCACAAAACACACCTATGTGTCAGCATCTCGGCTACTTATCATCACATGCATAATCAGCGCTGTAGCTCACATTACGACCACATCGATAACATTTTTACAACATCATTGCTCCAGCCTCTGGGACAGACTCTGGCCCATTTAATAAGGTTTATAATGATATATGCCTTCCTACGCCCTTTCATCAGTCTCTAAATTGGCACTAAAGGGTTTCAGGTTGACCTATTTACTCATTGTACTACTGATCTGGTTAATACGGTGACATTGTGGTGGCACACAACCATACACCCACAAACATGCACTCACTGTCAGGATTTGATGCTGTCTATTATCTGTGTGATGCGGAGGCCAAGAATGAGGTGGTTATAGATAAAAGAAAATATGTATTTTCTTCAAAGCAGTGATATTCAAGTAATCACATTTAGAACACATAAGCCACAGCAGAGCTTTAGATATAGGGATGAAAAAAACAAAAACAGGAGTATAAAGAACAGTGTGTGTGTATGTGTGCTTGTGTGTCTGTGTGTGAGTGCGTGTGTCTGTGTGTGTGTGTGTGTGTGTGTGTGTGTGTGCATTCATGTGTGTGGGCGGGAGTGCATGTGTATTCCAGGGTCCTGTGGTCAGATGTATGGTCATGGTCTCCAGGTCTGGGTCTTCAGGTCTCAGTGTAAGGCTGATGAGGAGGATATTTCATCTCTACCCTTCAGGCTTCTGTGTGTTTGTGTACATCCGTGTGTGGCCATGTGTGCATATGCATGGGCGGATGTGCGCGTGTGTTTTGAACTCGACCGAGCAGGTGGCGAGATGCCGTTCTAATACGGTGGCGCAGCAGATGGCAGACAGTGCCACCTGCATCCCCTTTAGACCTCCAGGACAGACCCCCACATCACGTCACTGATCAACCACCACACTCTCACACACACACACACACACACACACACACGTACACACACACAGATCTGCTGAGTGCCAGCACATATGGGACATTAAGGATCCTTGCTATATTGTGGAAAGAGTAGACAGAAAAAAAATCAGGGCAATACATTTGAATCAGGGGTGTCCCAGTCTAACAATGACATGAAAAAGAAAGTGATTTCGTAAATGAATGACAAAATGGCACTATTGCAAAGCTTCGTATATTGCAGCATGCAATATATGGTTACACAGTTTTACATAAATCATTATAAACGCTTGTCTTTGAGTCCAACTGAGCCGCACAGAAAGTAGCTCCCTGGATTAGCTACTGAAGATAATGTTGCATATTAATGTTCTGGGACAAGCAGCCATCTAACCAAGCAGCTGCCTGTTCATCTACAAATGCCCCTTTGTTTACACGTGTGAGCCGATGGGCCTCTGTTGAGAGAAGATTTGGTTACATTGTCGTCTTTCAAACCTGCAATGACTGATTGTTAAGTTAATATAGCAAACATGTTAGAAGACGTTTACTTATTTACACATCTTTTATCATTTATTATCATTCGTTTGGAGTTTTTCTTCTGTCGTCCTGATGAATGTAGATCCAATACTAACTCTGACAAAAAAGAAAAGGGGAGCTGAAAAGTTACATCATAATTCTCTGTTGGTTCATCACTCTGCGGTTGGGGGTGGGGGTGGGGGTAAAAATACTGATTATCGCCACTTTAAGATAGTTCAAGAAAACCTAAGCAGCTGGTCATCCACTGACCTCTCACGAGGCTGACTGCGAGTCATTTCACATTGATTTGATTTATTGGAACCAGAGAGCTAAACCAAGAAAGAAAGGACAAAGACCTGAGAGACCAGAGTAGATCATCCTGCAAGACAACAGTAACTCAAGAAACAGGTGGTGTTCCTCGGTCACTCCTCTGCTGCAAAGAGTGGGATTTGCTGATGAAAAACAATAACAACATCTAAATATGTCCATGAATGAGAAAGATATGTAACTTCACCACACCTACAAATCACTGAAAGCCCGTCAGGACATTTTTGTGATACCTCTGTTGAATTAGAATTATGCTATATATGACACAATAAGTAATAAATCTGTTATTACTGCAGTAGTTTGCTATTTGGCTGACCAAATAGCTAGCCTGGTTAGCTGGAAAGTTGCCCCCTAAACACACCCATAGTTGGTTATAATAGCATTTGAAATTATTCATGTAAGACTGGATTTTATTTGAAAGCTTTATGATGTTAGAAGTGCTTGGCCCAGTAGTTACACCTTGTTTTGCCAAAGTTTTTGTGTTGAATTTCTTAAACAAAGGCGGCAACTGCAAACTTATCAGTACCACGGACAGAACAACTGCAATTATGAGAATAAGACCCAGGTTGAGAAATGTTTGAATTTTCCTTTATATTGTGTTGGTCAGGTTTTGTTTTTCCATATTAATCACATACAGAATTCCAGTAAAGTAAACACTGTTTCTGTGACAGCTTTACTTTATCACTATAATGAAAAATAATATGGTTGCATTTTCAGTACATTACAACTCACTCTGCACTTATTTATCCTCACTGAATTGAATCTCCATTTTATGTACAAGTGCTTTTACTCCACTCTCTGTGGTCAGACTTTATGGAAGCAGGATACTGGTGAAGCTTTGGATTTTTCTAGTTGTGTGAATGAATGTGATGTCTTTATATCAATGATTAAATTATGACTGGTATGTGGATTAGTGCCCGGGACAGTTGTTCCTTTGTTTCTTTCAAAGGTTTAATGAAATTTACTGCCTATCCGGGTAGTGTCCTCCATATTTTAACTGGAATTTTCTTTTGATTGTTTAATCGGGTTTAGAAGAGACAAAGGCAGTCCTCAGTTGTGTGATGCACAGATTCTGCTGGCTTGTTGTATTACATTTTCTTTCTTATTAATCCAGCACACTCACTGAAACATCCACAGTCTCCACTGTCAGCTCCCACATATCTAAGCCCATTGTTTAATGCAGGATATTATTTGGGTTTAAAAAAACAAAACCCTCAATTTTGTTCAATCTCCCCTCATTCTGAGTCATTCTAGTGCATCCACCTCATCTATGCCATGCACGAAATATTCGTCAGATAAATCAAAGAATCTCTCTGTAATGAAAGGCCAATATACTGTTTACATCTCGTATCCAGTTAAAAGTCTCCCTTCAGATCAGTCTGACCTTTAAATAGCACATGGCACAGCTCTTTGCTAAAGCAAGAGGGTTTTTTTTGATGGAATATAGTCTATATTTATTGACTGTATGTTAATTTAATATCCTCTGTGATTAATTTTCATTTCAATTTCCATGTGTGTTACAGTATAAAAGAAAATCTCAGAGGAAGCATCTGATGAAAATGGTATCTTTAGCCACAAATAGCAGCATGACTCTGGGGATGGAAATGTCAGTTTGTTCAGTCAGTCCACCACTTTAGTCCAGACTAAAATATCTCAACAAGATTGGATGAATTTCCATTAAATTTTGTAAAGACATTCATGCCCCCGAGATGATAGATCCTTGAGAATTTCCTGATCCCTTGACTTTTCCTTTAGAGCTACTATGATGTTGACATTTGTGCTTTTGACACTCCAGATTGTCTCCCTTCAGAATGAATTACAGTGGCTTTGGTCGTTTCATCTAGCACCGGCATCAGGTCAAAATTAATTTATCACAAACTTTATAACCAGATAACTAAACTATATACAAATGCAAAAATAGTACTGTACATTGTGTTAACGTTAAAAGTCAGCAAGCTAACATGGTGAACATGGTAAATCTTGTCTTTCTTTTAGTGTGGCTAGAGACTGTATGTTGGATGATCCTACAAATGGAATGAGCTCCAAAATAAATGTGAAGTTACATTCTCTTATTTCACTGCAACACTTTAAAAAGTTGTACAAATGTATTTAAACAATCACACGGGGAAATGCTTTTCTTAAACGTGAAAGTGTATAACGTGCGTCTGTGAATTATCTATGTCCAGGTAAGTGTCCGGACTTTGGACGATGCACAGTTGTCTACATGGGATTAGACACAAATTTGCCTGGTGCAGCACTGAAACTAAGATGTGTCAAAAAATCTGTCTGGCTTCATGAATCTGATCAAATGATAGTGAGTGGATGGAAATGACAGAAAGAACAATAGTCTCCAATGAGGTTTGAGTTCAGTCAAGGCAAAAATTCATTTAGCTTTCCGTCTGAACACATTTTTAGTTTTATTTTATTTTAACCAGTGCAGCTGTCTATTTCACACATATCTCCTCCTCCTTCCTTTTAAATTATTCTTTCCTTTTGTTATGAATAGAAAAGGTTCACGATTGTGTCTTAAGAAATCTGGTGGAGTCACTGAGGACCTGAAGCCCTATGCTGTTGATGTGTTGCTATCCCACGTGACAGAGCAGGAGAGCGACATAGATGTGGGAGCATGTCACATATTATTTCCTATAATTGTATATTCACTTCAAACACACATATGCACACACATCCACATTTGTCTGAATACAACTCTTCCTCTCCATGTTCAAACTGTATTTCCTATCAGCTAGTCAAGTAAAACACCAAGCCATTCATTTTCCTCTCTCTGGTTCAGGCATAACTGCCCTTGCAAAACCACTTTAGCTCAGCTCATTTCACACTGACTATAAGCAGACCATGCAACTCATCTAAAAGAAAAGAGAAGAGCGAGGAAAACTGGCTCCATTTCAAGCCTGGCTGGTGTCAAGCTGATGATATGATTGTAACTCGGGATGTAGGCCTACACAGTGTACAAAGTGAAACACAGAAGGACCAGTAGAATTTTTTTTTCCCCTCAGAATGGATCTACATAATTCATGAAGTGCATTGGATGACTCTGAATACCGATCCAAATGTTCATTAAATTAGTTATTCATGCTGTTACATCGTGTTACATTTATTCACACAGCTAAGGGTAACATTGACAGACAAGGATTTCATCCGGCTGAAAACGACAACAGAATATCTTCCAAGTAGAATAAAAAGAATACAACTTCAGTTTTCATAAAGTGAACAGAATTTTACTACAATAACGAAACAATAATGTATGACTGGCAATACATTTGAACATCCCACACGATTTTGACGTCTGTTATACTGATGGCACCTCATTAACAGTATTGGCCATGACATCTGACACACACACGTCATTGTCATACAATGTTCACACAAATGAACTGTTCATTAACTTCTCCCACATGTTACCTATTTGTGAACTTGTAAATTTGTGGATAGCAGTTTGAATGTTTCAACAAGCTCTGTATAATGTACAGTATATAGGCTATTATATAGTTAACACTGTTACATTCAGTTCAAGTGTAGGGATATAATGTTAACCTCGTGTTCATTATTAATTATTGTGATAAAGATGGCAACAAAAATGACCATAAAGTCTCAAACGGAAGCCTGTGCCATTATTTACTGTGCCCTAAAGGTACTCTGTCAAGTGTTTTACCGTCAGTAGCACAATTATTAGCATGCTCGTTAGTTCATGGGAAATGTGAAAGCATAGTAATGTGCTGGCAAAGATAGCGAAGAAGACTGCTAGTTAGCAAAAAAGGATGAAAATAATTTCAAGAATGAACTTAATATATATACAAAAGGAAGCTCAGAAGTTATATTGGGACAAGCCTTTATTTTATTTACTATACTGTACTGCATACTTCTATTTATTCTTACAATAAGCATGTCAAGGAGGACACAAAGATACATAGTGAGTATAAGGTCCAGCACGGAGACAGGATGGTTGTACTGTACTTATTACATGGAGTGCTGTGCTTTGGGAGATACAAGAAGCACTAACAACAATGATGAATACCAATGAATTGCACTTTTCTCACTTTAGAATATTTCCTATTTATATAAGGAAATATATACAACTTAACTGAATGGAGAAACGTCCTCAAATGGCTCCAGCTCACTGACTATGCTTCTGTAGCAGGTAGTGGGAGATCCTTCCAGGTCACCATGGGGTTTAGTCACGCCTACTTCCTGGTTTTAATTGTTTGGGGAAAGCTATATATTTACCCTGATGCTACTGCACTCTCTCTCTCTCTCTGCTGCCTGATGAGCCTGTAGAGTGCTGTCTCAGCTGCATGTTTGTTCTGTTTGGTTATTTTAGCAGTCTAGTTATTGCGTTTTAACTGTCCGTTTAGTTAATGGTTTTGGTTAGTTTTGTTGTTTGATACAGTGCTTTGCACCAAGTCTTTAGTTCATTTGGTGTTTTCTGTTGTTTGTTTTGTTTGTACGCTGTTGGCCCTCCTGGCGTTGATTCGGTTATTTCCCCCAAGAATGCGTAACCCTGCTGTGATCTAATACGTGTTTTTGCTGCAGCGAGTGTGGCCGGCCCAACGGTTAAGTGTTTGGTGGTCAAGTTCCTCATCTGTGCTTCACCACACCCCATAATAGTGTGTTTGGTAAATTTTGCACTTCCTAAACTATTTATTTGCATCCCTTTTGTTGATCTGCTGTGTGAGTGTGTAGGGCACTGGAGTGTGGTGAGGTACTCTATCCCTGTGTGAATTTTTTCCCTTCCCTGTCTGTGGCCAGAGCCACATCTTACAGCTCTATTATTCATTTAAAGCACCTTGAAGCACCTCCTTTTATATTTTCTATAGTTTGTTTTTTTTCTTTAATAAATTGTTGTTTTTATGTTGACCTTTTAACCTTGTTTTTTGAATAAATTTGTAATCTTTGGGGGGGGGGATCCTTGTCTCAGCTCATTTTCTTTTCGTCATCTGTATCATTAACGGATCTGTGGACTAACTGCTTTTACGGGGGTATTAGAGGGGTCAGTGGCACCTAAATTTTCAGTTAAATCCGGGCCTTGCCACAGCCCAGCCACACTTTTCATCTGCACATTTTCAAATGCACAACCGATTCTCTCTCAAGATTCTCACTTTAAAGCCAGTGACCAAAAGGCATAACAGACCCCTTTTTTTTTTTTTTGTCAAACATCAGTCAGACTCAGTTCATGACTTTGAACTGCTTCAGTTAAGATTAAAAGCCATTCTTTGTCCTCTGCTGGTATTCCTCCATTCCTGAATAGGCTTTTCAGGCTAAAATTAAGAAACCAATGTCCTTTTTTTTTTTTTATAAAAAAATAATAAATTTGCTTGCAGATTATCTGTAATGAATGACAGTTTCCTTCATATTGGAGCACATCATTAAAATCACACATTTCTGGTTTGTCGCTGCAGGACCTCAAGGACCCACAGGTGTGGTGGGATTGTCTCCAGCTGGGCTTCATTTGAATATCTAATGCAATCAGGCATCTAATAGACCTGATTTTGACCTGTGATCGCTCTCCAAACAGATGCCAATCAAATCATTTTATCTGTCATATTCATGGGTGAATTATAGTATCTTATCATTTACCCTCAAATCGCACCTATAGGACTGAGGTCTGTCTTTTGTGTGTGAGGAAATATTTCATTATGTTAAGAATGTTTCTACATGTAAGTTTGTGTATGTGAGTCTAGGGGTGTGTGTCTGTGTGTGTGTGTGTGTGTAAGAGGGACTAACAAGTCAAGCCACTTGAATATTCTCTCTGCTGTGTTTGGTCCCTGTGTGACTACATTAATGCAAATACAGCCTTTTTATATAAATTCTGACTATAATGTATGGAGATTTGGCACAGCCCATTTGAAGGCACTTTGAAAGCAGGGCTCCCCAAGGGTGCGAGTGTGTAAATGTGTGTTTGTTCACGCTTGCATTTCTATATATATGTGTGTGTGTATGTGTGTGCGCTCTGTGTTTGTATCGTGCTGAGCCCAGGGACATCAGCGATGCCACCAATGTCCCAGTTTCTCACATTCCCCTTAAAAACATGTTGATTCAGACAAACCTCCTCTTCCTCCTCTGCTCCTCTCAGCCCCCCCCCCCCGGGATGGACTGGAAGAGACGTACAACCACAGTAGACGTTCATCACCCACAGCCAGGGTGTTTGATTTCTCACTTCCATTTTTCTTGTGCTTTATTTTACTATTCCAAATCATCTCTCCCCCCAACTGACTTCCACGAGAGACAATGAGAGGACACGTCAATAGGAAACAGCTGGAGCATGCCTGTTTCTTGTGTTATTTTAACTACTCAATGGCACCGCAAATGTAGACACCCGAGAGATATTGCGGGTGTATCAAGGTAGCCATCAAAAGGTCCCTCATCTTGCTTCTATCAATCACTAGTGCTGCAGTTGTTGATGCAGCAGTTTCTTTCTCAAATGTTGTGGAACTGAGTAGGTACAGAGAACTGTAATAATGTGTCTCAAATGACTTATTGCCAGACCTTCAGTAGCTTTGGACTGCTTCAAAGGGTACAGTTTTTTTAAAGTCAGAAAAGAGTCCTCAGAGAGGAATGGAGAGACCAACAGTAGTGTATTATTGCTACACAGCAAAGAGTTACATTTTAAATAAATACATTTTCATACTCATACTAAAGTTGGGCTTACATTTATCTGATTGGTCACCTGGCACAAACTTTAAGTCTATTAGAGCTACATGCTAACATTGTCAGTCACTTTCAGTCAGATGTCATCAGGTGGCTTTCTACAATGTCCTCCACTTAGCGGATTGGCAGTGATGACCAGTCAGTGCCCATCTTGTCCTGGCTTCAAGCTGAACTATTCCCACCTGTTCCAGAGGCAACAAGAGGCTCTTTCTACCGTCTCTCCCAACCTGCAAGCAGCTGTCTTCCTCTCCCTTCCTGCTATTCCCCGAGCTGTGAATATCCTCTACACAGATAGCGCCAGAAAACTCTTGCTGCATGGACCAAGTCCTGGTACTTGGCGGTCTTCTCATCTGTCTTCACACGGGACAGTCTGTTCATTCAGTATGATCCTCTTTGTCTCCTCATACCATATGACAAGTCAGGCCTCAGGGATCTTTGGACGACCTGGGAAAAGTGTAGTTTTCTTTCCACGTCCACTCTCATCTCAAACGATTGTGCCAAATGCAGGAGGCTCTTCTGTATGGATGGAGTTGGACTTAGAACTTGCTTGTCACTTGTCACTGTCCCATTTCTGATCACCATGCTTCTTGAATTCCTTAGTTGAACATCATTCTTGCCTATGTAGCCAAGTAATCTTGTGCCTTCAGGATCCATCTTGCTCATACATGGGTTGAAGTTGTTATGTGTTATGGTTAGGTTATCCATAAAGCCTCTTATTGGAAGTTACAGTATCAGCTCTCTGGATTCCTCCCCTGCCATCGTTATGAGCAGATTCAGTCATAATATAAGGGGAGCCCATTATGATTCCCTTCCACTGATTTGTGAAATGGGCAGTCTTGAACTCCTCCAAAATACCTGGTGATCATTCCCCTGATGTGGTGGGGGATATGGTAGTGTTTCATAGCTGCATTGATGAGGTTGTGAGTGATTAATCCATACACATACACATGCTTCTGTTCTCTTTGGCCTCAGCTGATGTAGGACACCCATATGTTCCAAACACCCAGAGAAGCTTGGAATGCAACCCCTTTCTGGACTGGTCTATCAATGTACTTGTTTTTCACAACATAGGTAGTCATCCTTTTGGCTATGACAGAGAGGAAAATTGCCTTTGAGGCTAAGGATAGAAATGGGTATTAGCTAGTCTCAGAGGAGTCTGTTTCCTTCCATATGACAGCCCGCTGCTATTTTCTGGGATGATGGGATGATGCCTTTTGTCCATACCTTGCAGCCTGCAGAGTACCAGAAGGCATCTCTTGTATACTTAATAAGATACATTATAAATCAAAAAAGATAATAGAGGAGGCCATTTCTACACTTAAACCACAAGCATTTATAGCTAGAATGGTATTAGAATGTTAAAAAACAACTTTTACAAGGCTTGCTTTCAGCATGTAATTGAACACTACAAAAAGGTGGAATCCTGCCCTCTTTGAGAGAAGTCACAATATTTTGATCCCAAAAGAGGGCAAGGACAAAACTGCATGTGCCAATTATACACCAATGTTTGTCCTTGACATGGACTACAAGCTCTTTGAATCTACTCTAGCAGAGGACAAAGGAGAACAGAGTTTTTATTGCCAGATCTTATGTCACATGACAAAACGGCTTTCATTTGGGAAAGGCAGACTCAGGACAATGTGCAGAGTATTAAGATATAATATGAAATCCATGTTTGTATTGTTCCTTGTTCCTTGATTGGCATCATTAGGTTAATATGTTGTTTTATTTAATGTTTTAAGGATCATGGGGGAAGGCGAATGTGTTATTCCACATTAGACAATTCAAAAGTTAATCAGAAAATTACTTGCTTCTCTAGTTAAGACAAAAGAAGAAGACAGGTACCACCCCTGAAGTGTGCACCAACCCCCAGGGAAATAAAACTATCGGGATAACTTTGTACAGTGTTCTATGGCTTCTTTTAATTTATAAGCCAAGTCAATACCAACTGAATCAGAGAGGCAGAAGTGCCTCAGAGTATTTTTGTGACTTTGTAATTATTGTCACAATTTCATTTTGCAGGATTTTTGTTTTTGAGTCATCTGTACAATGCTAATCCCTTCTAAAGTTATCCAGCAAAAGTTAAATACTGTAATTAGAGCTTTATTTGGCATCAACCCTCAAGAGGTAAGGCAGACAACACGATCTGCCCCTGACCACCTGCAGAGAGGCCTACAGAGAAATCAGCAGCAGTGCCAATAAAGAAACCTGCTGGCAGGCTGCCAAGTGCTGAACAGCGGAGAGAACTGACGGAGCCAGCCACCAGGTAACTACTCGTCGTCTCCAAGGAAACCCCCCCGGAGTGCGTCATGAAGAATTTCCAACACCAACTACTGTAGTTCTGACCAGAAAGGTCTCCAGCCACAGCACAACTCACAGTAGGAGAAAATACTTGATGTTGAGATAAAATATTTTTTGGTATTTTAATCATTACATTTAATTTGTAGACATCTCAGTATAATTAGTAGTAGAGGTGTATAATAAATAGCTTTATCATACTCTCTTCCACCATTGCCCAATTCATTACACAGTTTGTGTATCAGCCATTGATTAACACTGTTCTTTTGCTCCACTTCGCATCTTAGCAATTATCAGACATTGTATTTACCCTGTATTAGTTAGTTAATAAATCTCATTTATTTAAATTCAGTGTTTGTCCTGCTGTGATTCTTTGAAGTAGAAATCGAAGATCAAATTAATCAAGAAATCAAGGCTTCTGGTATTAGACTGATTGGATTCATTATATTAATCAATTAATTTAATAATTAATAAACACACTAATAGCCTAATTAATTTCCTCTTGGGAGGCAGTGCCCTAATTACCAAGGATTTTAAATTTGTTAAGTGTGGCCTTAAGTGTGGTTATGTTACAATACTTTAGACAGTAGATTTGAAAACTGGGCCACAAGGTGACTGTCTGGTTACAGTACCATTGACTAATGGAGAACTTAAAGATCTTCAAACCCTATAATCTAAAATCCAACTGGAACAAGGATATTTATAGATTTTTTGAAATGAGATATGAGTTCTATCAAATAACCAAAGGCAGACACATTCACAAAGTGTTCAGACCCCTTTACTTTTTCCACATTTTGTTATGTTGTAGCCTTATGCTAAGATTGATTAAATTCATTCCCCATTTCCATTAATCAATCTATACTCAATATTTTTTTTTGCAATTTAAAGAAAAGAAAGAAGTCAAAACAGAAATATCACATGAACATAAGTTTTCAAACACTACTCAGTGCTCTTCCAGCATATGACACAATAATCTTCACACACATCTTTCTGCCATTCTTCTCTGCAGGTTGTCTGAAGCTGTGTCAGGTTAGATTGGGAACCGTTGGTGGACAGCCGTTATTAGGTCTTTCCAGAGATGTTTGTTTAGGTAAATCAGGGCTTGGGTTGGGACACTCAAGGACATTCACAAAAATGTTCCTAAGCCACTCCTGCATCAGTTGGCTGTGTTTAGGGTCATTGACTTGTTGGAAGGTAAACCCATTGGCCCAGTCTGAGGTCCTGATCGCTCTTGACCAGGTTTTCAGTACAGATGTCTCTGTACTTTGCTCTGTTCAGCTTCCCCTCAAACACCCACGACACAATGCTGCACCACCGTGCTTCACCGTTGGCATGGTACTGGGCAGGTGATGAGTGATGCTTGGTTGCCTGAGAACAGTTCAATCTTGGTTTCATCAGACCAGAAAATCTGATAGTCTGATGGTCCTTTGTGCTTTTTTTCAAACTCTAAGTTGCTTTAATGTGTCTTTCACTGAGGAGAGACTTCTGTCTGGCCATAAAACCCAGATGGGTGGAGTGCTGCAGTGATGGTGGTCCTTCTGCAAATTTCTCCTTTCTCCACGCAGGATCTCTGGAGCTCACCCAGAGTGACCATCAGCTTCTCGGTCACCTCTCTTACCAAGGCCCTTCTTCTTCCCTTCTAGGAAGAGTCCTGGTGCCTCATAAATGTTGCGTATGCCATCTTTCACACTCAATGTATTAAGAATGAAATGAACATGAGAATTTGTGTTCCTCTACGCCAGCTTCATGTCTGGCGTTGGCACGTTTCTATTGGTTTTAGTCCATTGCTGACACTTACACAGTGAAATTACTAACATTAGTTATTTGTTTACTTGTCATTCAGATACATGTAAAGACAACTAAAAGGAATACAAAATAATACAATACATACTCTAATAACAATTGCTACTTATTGGAGGAAACAGCTAATAGCAGAATCAGAAGGGAACTGGGATTTTGAGACCACAGTGATTTTTTTGGCTAGCCTAGCGCAATCCTCTTGGATCTGTGTGCTAAGCTCACAGATCGTCCTGATCCAGCCGCCCACCAGGCCATTCCTCCATTTGCTCACCAGGCCCACCACCCCATCAAGCTGTGCTGAAGAAACATTTGTAACCCTTACCAAAAGCCAGACCAAGGATAATCCCTGTAACTTGAAGGAAAGGAAAGAAACAGCTATCATCGCTGATACACCTATCAAGATGGTCCCAGAAGAAACATAGAGAAGAACGTCTGACAAGGTGAAACCTTGGCAAAGAAAGGTCTGGATAAAAAACAAGACAAGAAACAAGACAAATCAAACAACAACCTTGGCTTTCTAAGAAACATCAAGAATGAAAAAACTAAGAGAACATTGAGCAACAGGACAAAGATTGCTCAGATTCTGATGAGAATTTCTATACTGTGCATGTGGAACACTTCAAAGCCAAAAGAAGCTTGGGGTCACTGTATGACCTGTATTCTTTGGGCCCACAAAGCCACTGTCACTCGGCGCGCGCACACACACACACACACACACACACACACACACACACACACACACACCAATTATGTGGTTGTGTTTAGGCGAGTTAAGTGTAAAAAGCTTTCAATATCAGGTTATTTTTTCATAATCCTTATTTCATAATGTTACATTCCACTCATCGTGTTTGAGACTAAATCATGCATTTTCTGTTGATGTTGCTGAGATAACAGCTTCACCAGTCAATAGCAGACACAAGTAACTAGTTTGTATCACATTTAGAAGGCACTGGCTCAAAAGAGCTCCAAGATACACACGGAAATGCCAAATACGTTACAACCATCCAAGGTCTCCAACACATATAATCATATAGAGTAATATTAAGATTCTCTTTAGGGTTGATGTAGCTACTATATCTAAGCCAAACAAATACTTATGATCTTAGGTCATAAGTATTTGTTTGAAATAATCAAGAAAGAAATCTATAACAAGAAAATGCTTACAGTTTGAACCATCTACTGTATATAGCTACACAGGCTACCTTTGAGGGAGGAAATTAAAGTGTAATTGTGTCCCTTTAGAAAATTTCCAACTTCAGTTTTAATAATTTAAATTGTTACAACTACTAAAATTTATTTTATGAATTACTGGAGCATTTATATATTTTTGCACAATTCATCCATCTGATTACTTATTTATTTATTAGACTTTGGGGCTCCATTTGTTGCATGTAGTGCATCTCCCAAATGTTGGTTTTGGAGGGAACACACTGGCTCATTCCAGTGTTTTAAGAACAAAGCTACTGCATTTGTAATGATTTTACGGCATAATGAGTGCTTCAAATCAAGTGGTATTTCTTATCACTGATTATCCCACATTAACAAATATTTGCAGACCAAAGACAATCCGCTTTTCCTAGATGAAATTGATTTTTCACCGTCCTGCATTTCATGGTGGACTTCCCATTGCCGACCCTCTACAAAACTGTTTTGGTGGAAAAATGTTTTAATGTTTCAGTTCAGAACATTCTTAGCTGTGATGGTGTTTGACAGGTGTTTTACCTTTGTTGTAACTGAAGCAACATTTTTCACAGTGATGGTAGTTTGAAACAAGATTTCAGAGATAAGACCCCTCTGTGTCTGAAATCATTGCCAGCCTCACTGTTTATTCACCTATATCCTGTGTGTGTGTGTGTGTGTGTGTGGATGTGTGTGTGTGTGTGTGTGGGTTTGTTTGTGCACTCATGCATGTACTGTATGAGTAATCATATGAATCACAACTCAGATATAGCTAACTAAAGTAGGTTACCTCAGGCATTAGTTATGGTGGGTTCCTCTTCGACATAGGTGCAGATTGACAGATTTTGGGTGTGTGTAACTTTGTGAGTGTTAGTGTGTGTGTGTGTGTGTGTGTGTGTGTGTGTGTGTGTGTGTGTGTGTGTGTGTGTGCGTGCGTGTGTGTCTACGTGCTCGTGTATGCATGCACGGATTCAGGTCTGTGTGCGCTCCTTCTGGCACAGCAGCAGATTGCTGAGCAGACAAATGTGTCCATCAGCCAGAGACTCCAGGCCTTCAGCTCTGACTAATCGACACAACAGAGAGAAGTGTGCGCACATCTGTGGAAGTGTGTGTGTGTGTGTGTGTGTGTGTGTTGCGGGGTGGGGGAGCACGAATCAAGTGAAGAAGCAAATTAGGATTGTGGGTAGGTGGAGGAGTTCAGCAAGACAGGAAGAGAGAAAGACGCGGAGACAAAGAGAGAATATCCTGAGAGAATATCCTGATAGTCACGATAGCATGGTGACCCGAGAACTATTCGTAATTATGGAAAGTGAAGGAGCCTGACAAGCTGGAGAGGAAGTAAAGAAGGAAATGACCAAGTGCAGAGAGATTTTTTTTCTTTTAAAAAGGGACCGACAGGTGGGGGCAAGCAAGAGAGCAGGAAATAAAGAATGATAGAACAGGCAGACCAAACTGAGCCTGAGGCCCTACACTGACTAATAAACAAGGAAAGAGAGGAAGAATAAGGGCAGGGCGAAGACAATATGGTGGAGAATAAAAAAAGAGGCAAATGTAAGGCTAGAATTAAAAGACGAAAAAGAAAAAAAAATACTCTACTCTTCATTTATGATTAAATGAACAAGGGATCAGCAGCATCTCAACAAAATGTTATCTGAGTACATCCCAAAGCTGCACTAATCAATAACTGTATATCAATAATAGATCAAATGATTGTGTGTAGTCAGAGCTCTTGTGCTCCTAAGTTGAAAAATTTAGGAGCGCATAAAGAACTTCATGTGCACAATGAACATTTATCAAATAATGTGTTTTTCCTTAATAAAGGAGGAGCAGGGTTGCCAGGTCTGTGTGATAAAACCAGCACAATGGGCAATCAAGCCCAGCACAAAAACCTCTGCCAGACCATAGACATTGCTTTTGAAGTCCAAAAGCACTGCTATTATTGCAAGATATATTGTAATATCTACAAAGTAACACCATAAATGTTTAGTGTGGCGGCATTAAAAGCAGTTTTCCCTCAACAGTTCTTTCAACTTGGTCCTTAAATGGCCTTGTGTAATTAGATACAGTGTGTGGGTGCTGATCTGGAGTCAGTTTTGGTAGAATTTCCTTGTAGATAAATTATTTCAATTAAACTATGTTTTAGAGATATCAATCATGTAATTTGCATTCAAAATGGGTTCACCCAACCACCAAGTACATCTGACCCGGCAACCCTGATGAGGAGATATTTACAAGTCAAATTATTTAATTTGTTTGACCACAAAAAGTATACTAGGTTTTCATTTTTTTTCTTCAAGCTGTTTTTATTTAATAATGATATAATTATGACAGTCATCACAACGCTGCTACTGAACAAATGCTGAAGGCTAATGTTCAAAAGTATAAAGTTTATAAGCTCGAATTAATGATATGTTACAAATGAAGGTGCAGTTGGGAGAACGCCACCCTGACAGTGACATGATGCGACCCACTAGAAAGAAGACGTCTCACTCTGTTAGTTCATTTGTGGTTTTACAATACTGTACAGACAGGAGCGTCTTCCCTCAACAAACTATCTCTGACACCTACTGACAGCGGCATGCAGCGAGCACAGACACCGACATCAGCCAAGTTCAATTTAGGGCTGTCATCAAGTTACTGAATTAACATTAATTAGTGACAGCTGATATGACGTACCGCCGGCGACGTTTAATCACTAAAAGCACCGGCTAAAATGAAAAGCTGCAGCTGAATGTTTTCCACACTGCTTTGCTAATGATTATCAGCATCAGAGCTTAGTGAACCTGTGTATCTTTCCAACCTCAGTGTCTGACCTCTGAGTCACTCACACCGCTGCGCCCAGTGAATATTTCACTTTAACGCTCTGATTTTCACTGGCTCATGCAGCAGGATGCTGCTTCTGTAAGCAGGTCTTCTGGCCTGCTCTGAGGTCAGCCAGCAGGCCACACTGTGGGTCCGCAGTAGCACTGCACTGATGAGTTTTTCGATGGACAACACTGGTTCAGTGCAGTGACCGTGTCATTGTCATTGTTGTTTTATCATCCTAAGTGGCTGCTTGGGCTGAATTTTCTAATTTTGTCAGCACACGCTCCTAAATACTTTTTACAGTTTGCACCCAACTCTACAGTTCCCCACAGCTTTATGCATGTTTTTTTTGCCTATTTTAGCTCATTGTCTTGTTTTACCACTCTGAGAGCAGCTTATCCCTCATGATAATAGTTTCAAGGAGCAAAAGAGTGTTTTAAGCAAAACAAAAAAAAAAAAAACAATAATCCAAGCACCAAGCCAGCAGAAAGATAAAGTAGGGTTAGTGGAGATAAAAGGAGAGAGGAGAGCGAATGTTGGACTGACAGACATCATGTGTTTGCTCGATGTGTAAGGCCCTGATCAGATCATGGTTATTATCGTTAACGGAAACTAACAGAATAACGTGAAAAAACATTTTCATTAACTGAAAAAATAAATAAATAAATACAAAATTAGGCTTCATAAAAAATGGTAACTAACTCAAAGTGCGGGCGCTCTGGTGGCTCATCTGGAGCACATACCACTTAGGCTCAATTCAGCATCAGTCCAGGTTTGAATCCATCCAGGGCCCTTTGCTGCATGTCATCCCCTCTCTCAATCCCCCAACTTTCCTGTCACTCTCTCGCTGTCCCTATGAAACTTTATTGTGTTTTTACAAAACGAACTAAAATTGAGTAAAACTATAGAGAAAATGTCTCATTTCATACACACGTCTGGTATTTTCAGTGGATATGAAATCTATCATCCGATTTTTTTAGCTGTGCCAGATGGAGCAGTATCTTACCAGCTGTCTGGTTCTCAGCTCACTATGTGCAGTTCAAGTGTCCAAAACACTCACTGTATTAATGATGTCAAGTACAACATGTGATGATTTGTATTGTTAATTAGCTGCAGTGATAGAGCTGGAGCACCTACGACTAGTGCTGGGCAGTCCAATTCATTGATGACTTCATTTTGAGTTGGTTCATGTAAATGAATCGAATATCTAGCGTTTGTTGAGTTTCTTTTTCTTAGATTGACTCAACCTGCATCTCACCTCATATCTACATTTCATGCACTGTTGTTGCAGTTGTTGCAGTTGTTGTTGTTGTGTCCAGTTGAATTATTCTGGTTAATGACACAAACACATTGACGAACACAAATCTTTTATAACTGTCTTTTTTTCATCCATTTTTAAAATGGTGAGATGTTTTGTTGAGTTTTTAGAGACTTTTTCTGACCTTTCTGAAAATCATAATGATAAAAACTAAACTAAATCTAAGCATTTTTAAAGCTAAACTGACAAACCTGCTTTAAAACAAATTAAAACTAAACTGAAAATGAAAAAGAAAAGTAAAATTTAAATAATAAAAATGAAAAATCCCAAACTATTATAATGTTGGATCAGAGAAAGCGGTTTTCTAAGCGTGAGCTTTTTGTGAGCTGTTTCGACACTTTGCACTCCGAACACCTTAAGTTGAAAAAGTTCAACTCAGAGCTGAAAAATGCCCAATATCATTTGTTTTTTCCATCGTCCAATTTGATTAATTGATTGAATTCGATATGCTTTACCAGCAGCAGTTACATGATTTGAACAGAAGACAGGTCTGGAGGCAAATTAGTGCAGTCCTCGGAGATTTCAGGTAAGTTGTTTTCATTATCTGAGTCCTGTGTATTATTTGCCTCTAACTGTCAATCACAGCCAGAGCAAATGCCCAAGTACGTATGTATGGATGTATGGAGTTTACTTCACAACAAAACCACAGTTAGGCTGAGGACAGGTGATTCAGTGGTTGCCTGGCAATGATATTAATAAAAAAAAACAATCAAACAAAAAAAAACACTGTGCACTGCTCTTCGACAACAAAAGGCAGCATAGCGTGCTCTGTCTGATCAGGGCTAATGT
>NW_019174305.1:211216-298716 GCF_002260705.1 Seriola dumerili | reverse complement strand
ACACACACATAAAGCTATGCATTAGCAGCATTATATTTGGAGAATAGTGCTTACTCCTTTTTTCCTGCATCATGTCTTCCCTGAATATCTTCATATAATGCCTCATTACTTGTAAACAGAGATTTGTAATATAAAGGATAATGACCTTTAAAGAAAAACAAAGCAAAATGAATTACAGACATTCCTCTGTCCTGATGGTTGTTTGCATTGTGAGAGGCGCAGTGCATTGACTGTGCTGATTGTTTGCATGAAGACCACTATTAATATATAATTCACATATACACCTGTGGCAAATTCAGATGTCTTTACTTTGCGGTGCAAACGGTCACATTTATAAAATCACTCTGCATTCATAGAACAATAGAATCATCTTCTACAGGATAAAAAAAAAAAAAGCTGGAAACAATTACATGATGAGAGCAGCTCAATTTACCAGAATGACACCGTGAAACAAATTAATTTAACAAATTGGAAATAACAAATGATTATTTCCAGTGAATCTGTCATTAAAGAAAATAAAAAAAATAGTTGTCACTCGTCTGTGATTTAAACTTGGCCACTTGGGAGCAGCAGAGCACGTTGTGAACATAGCATTGACATTAAATCACCTTTCAAGTTGCTATGGTCAACCTGCTAGAGAAACAGCGGCTTATCCACTCATCAGCACTTACAAAGCAACTATCTCATTCATTTGGAATCGTTTTCTCTGGTGAATATAAGTCCGATATTCATTCTCTTTTAGCTTTGTGTTTGGTCTCTACCAACCCCTGATAGAAGTACCTGGATCTTTAGATGCTAAGTACTACAGTATGTTCACTAGCTAGTCATTAAGTGTGTTGGTGCAGACTGACACAGTAGTTAATTGTAGGTTTTTTTCACTGAAAACAGCTGACAGCTGCAGCCAAAAATGATGCTATGAGAGTTCAACTATGAAGCTCTGTCAAGCGAATCAACAGCTGCAGATCCGTGTGACAATTCTCTGTAGGGTCATCAAATTATGTAACATGAAAGTGGTCTGTCATAAGAACGATCGATTCATTGACTAATCATTTTCAGCTGTACTTGTAGACTGTTGGACAGTTAAATATATTTATATGTATATGTATTCATTTATAGGCTAAAACTGTCAGATAAATGTAGTGAAGTGCAAAAAGAAGTACAATATTTTCTTCACAGTAGAAATAGAAAATGGCATGAAGATAAAAAAAAGAAACCTTTATTCACAAATTTCATGACAAACAGTTTTGGAGAAGGAACAAAATGTCACTTCCCATGGCAATTTCCATGTCATTATGACGCACTTTGATTTATTGAGGGCTGCTGCATCTCCAGCCAAATGCATTTCTTTACAATGCTGAAATACAACACTATAACCTTTAGCTTTAGACTATATGTATTTTAAAAAACACTTTGCAGAATAAAAGAGATGAACGCAGAAATAATAAAAACACCTTTATTGATGCTGCACTGCCTCACACCTACACCTATTGCACACAACTGGGGCAGAAGCTCTCTTCTATCAGTGGCTGTTGACCTGACACTGCCTATATACAAATATAGAACCTTTCATAGCCTACATAAAATGCAGCCTGAAGTGCTTCAATATAAAAAATAATAGCATCAGAAATGAGAGCAGTCATTTTTTGTAGCCAACAAATAATGTAATCCTAAACCATGTCCTATTTGAAAAAAACTTTAAAGTTAGGTGTCTTAAGTGAATCAATAATTCTCCCTCTAATAAAAGCCATTTCATAAATAATTATTCCTATAATAAAAGCATTATATATGTAACCCTGGTGACATTGTAAAAGGTGACAGACTCTGGCTTTATTTTCTAGTCATTCCCAATGGATATAGTCTGGTGCTTCGACACTTTTTCTTCGTTTGTCCTGGTACACTGTAAGAATGGCTCGCCTCCCCTCTCTGCTGCTGGACTGAAGGAGGAAGCTCCTGTCTGGCCTTGCTGACAGCGCCAACCAGGCTGGTGTTCTTCTTCAGCACGTCCTTGGTAAGGTTTGTGGGACGTGAAAAAGTTGACCATGGTTACATTTCTTCCCTTTCCCACATATGGCTCCACCAGCTTCTTGACCTCACTCTCTCCCGGACATTGATGTGATGACAGCATTTCATCCTTTCAACAGCTATTCAACAGGTATAGTTGGTATCCACGTCTGCAGCTAACCAAATTTAATCCCAAATTTGTCTGTCTTGTTTGCCATATTTTGAGTGGACAGCTCATCGAGTGAGCCCATCCAGGCTTGTAGCAGGGAACACGCTTTACAACAAATCCACTTCACACATCTGATATCAGTGCAAACTTGTCTTGGAGAGACGGACAGACCTGTTTTCCCTCTGGTCAAAGCTCATTATCTCCCTCTAACCATTCCTTGGCATGGTATCATCGAAGAAGGCCATTCCCAAGACCGAGACTGTTTTTTTTTTAATTTTAGACTCCTCTTAAAAATAGCAGTGCAATGGAGGCCTTCAGCTTGTCAATGGAAAGATCCCACAAACTGCTTTCTTCAACAAGTTGCGCTACTGCCACAGTGCAGTTCCCTTACGCAGCAGCGTTTGCCTGTCCAGCAAACACCTGACAGCGCTCAGAGCGTCTTCAATATTTCACTTAGCAGGTGCTGCGGAGCCTGCGGATTCCATTAGGACATTTTGGGACTGCTGTCTCCCTGAGCGTCCTCCAGGCTGGATGGTTTTCCAGATGGTTCCATCTTGCCTCTCCTCATACGGGCTTGACACTGCAAAACATATACAGACGGGTGAAAAATCAAAGGGAAAAACAACATAAAGGGTCTCAATAAGGTATTGAGCCACCTGGAGCTGCCAGAACAGCTTCAGTGTACCTTAGTATTGATTCTACAAGTGTCTGGACCTGCACAGGAGGGATGAACACTGTTCTTCCACAAGATTTGGTGGTGGAGAGTGCTGTCTAACACGTGGGTCCAAAATCTAATCAAATCAAACCATTCAGTGACTCCTTATGTCCTATGGATTGGCTCAGACTGTGTCAGTCTGAGCCAATCGAATACTTTCAAAATTGAGGGGTATAGGAGCGGACCCTCCTGATATGGACTGATCCTCGTTTTTGTTGAAATCTGATTGGCTCAACAGTGGAGGAGTTTACTTTCTATCATGTTTGTGTAGTAAGAGAGACAGCCCAGAGCATTTTTGGCGGGAAAAAATGGTGTAAAGAAAAAAGACAGATGAAAAAAAAATGACTGGTACAAAAAAAAAAAAAGAATTAAAAAAGAAAAATGTTGGCACAAGATGCAGCTAAATGTGTCAAACTGACGGACCTTCTCCGTGGTGGAAAGGTCTCTGTGTCCACTGATGAGGCTGATGAGGCAGGATCCAGCAGCAGGGACACGACAGGTGCACCATTATTCATGCATTTATTATGATACACTAAAAATGGATAAAATAAGAATAAACACACACACACACCCTTACTTTATTTTCTTTATTTTATGGGACTGTATTGTAGTGTTTGATTATATATTTAAGAACGGTATGCATGTACTGTATGTGTGAGCATTTGTAACTATTTTAGCCCTGTATTGACTGACTGTACACATTTTGGTAGTTAGCAGTAGATTGTGACTCCAGCTCTGGCTTGCCTGACCTGGTCTTGTTTTGATCGACTGCAGTCGTGACATGCTTTTACAAATTGAGGAGGCAAGTGTCAGCAAGAAATCCTAGAGCGGCTTGAAGGTCCTCAGCATAGTCTGAGTCTCTTTACACCACAAAAACATTATTAGTGTTAAAATTACTGCAAAAAAATATTGCTATTTCGTTTTCATAAGGGCCTTTCCATCTCAAAGTCCCAGGCTGAACTACAGTCCCAGTACGTCCCTGACTGGACTGTGCGCTGGACTGGACAGCTCTTGAGCATCTGGAAGTTAGTTGTTCGCTTTTAGTGAGGATCATTTTAGATGTTGCTCACTGTTAGCCTTGTCTATACTATTTACAAAATCAAGATTTAATTTGAATTAAAAAAATATATAGTTAATGAAGTGAGCATCTTCTGCATGTATCCCCATCCTACCTGGAGTAAACACACTGACAGATCAGGCGGAACAGGTCAGCTGGTACTGATAGAGCCTTTTCGTTTCTCTTGTGTACGGATTCAGACTCATAGTCGGAATTCTCCTCCTCACTGAAATCTGAAACCTCTCCACCATCATACCCTTGCTCAGGTCCTGAAGTGAAGTACCAATGCCTGTTTAACATTACACATTTTTCTTGTTTTTAATCTCTCGTATTTGTTTCTGTCTAAGCTTTTGCTAGCAGCCTGAATCTCGTGTGTACAATGGCGACTTCATTTTCTCTATTGCTCCAGAGAAGTCCCGCATATAAAAATGTAATATTGAAGGAGCTATTTGTAAGGTTTCTCTGCCACCAAATGCGATGTCTTGCCGGGAGCAGGTGGTGTTGATTGATGCATTTACATGAGTTTATAACACGCCCTCTGAGCAGTGCTATGTCTTCAGGGCAGATTGGAGGGGACAGTCAGTTGCTTTTGGAAGACAGGCTAGGGCTAGCTGGTTAGCGTGCTAACTTAAGAAAAGACGCGATAGAGACAAGGGTTACCATTGGCTTACCAATAGCTTCTTTAATTGAAAACAATAGCCAATGAAGAAAAGACACAAAACAAACTGCAAAATGGAAATATTACCTTATTAATAATTATTCTTAATATGGAAACAACAGTTTATATGAGTACTATAGTGATCAGAGGAATAAATACCCACAAATCTTGTCTGTTTTATCTTAATTTCTTCTAGGCTTCAGAAAACATCAAAAACATATCTTTAGGAAAAGGTGTGGGCTGAGAGGCTTGTAGTTGTTATTTAAATAACAGAGTTACTTACATCATTAGAATCCAAACACTCTGACACATCCTGTTGGTGATGGTACTGTTAAAATGCCTGTACAATTAAGCATATGCACACTTAGAGATGAAAATCTAAATGCATCACCATAACAAACAATGGTTGGACAGAAAAAAACAATTTTCTGGAGCAATGCCATACTAATGAAGAAAATAGAATTTGCCTTTAAAATTCCAGAGAAGAGAAGAAATTATTCAAATTCTCAGTGGTGAAGCTGTGCATGTGGCACAACTAGCAGAAGTACTGCTTGTCATTAAACAAGACATGCCTTTGTGTCATGCTAAATATATATGTTTCTGTTTTCTTTTTTTTTGGATAATAAGAGCAATTTCTTACTTTATCTACATGGCTCATCAGTAAGTAGTTTATCACATCTTCATGTTTTCACTGCATTAATAATTTACTTTGAATCTGTTTATGTATATGCTTTGGCAACATGTTCTTGGATCAAAACATCATGTCAAATCACTGAAATATCTTCTGGAGGATTCTTCGTGGTAGTGAGGCAAAAACACATTAATAGTGTACCCAGCACCCCAAAATTGGATATCAATTACAGGATTATGATATGTTATTTTTGCTTTGGAGGAATTCAAATGTTACTATTCTTGGCATATTGAGAGGATTCTTCCATGTATTCTTTGCCTAGACTCTCTCTCTCTCTCCAGTACAACACCATCTCTGCTAATTATTTGTTGTATTATCCTTCAGGAAGTGTGAGCTAAAGAGGTAGGGGAAAGGGTGTTTGAGAGCTGGGGGAGAAAAAAAAAGAATAGGACATGTTAAGGATTGATCCATATAGCTGGATTCACTGTCACATCATTCCCAATTGAAGGAGAACTTGCACGCACACAGCCGGGAAGCGGATCTGACACTCTAAAATCGGCTCAGAGATGCTCTTAGTGAATTTTCGCACATTAATGCTTTTAGAGCATCCACAAACATATGCACGCACGGGCACGCACAACTCACAAAACTCCATGCAAACACACACACACACACACACACACACACACACACACACACACACGCCCACACACACACACACGTGTACACCCGAGCACCTCATCCCTTGCTAATTCCTCCCTTCTCCTCCCTCTTTCGTCTCCTCTCCTCCCTCATCCTCCCTTCGCGGGCTGCCAAGCTAAGCCCAGAGCAGTTAAATAATCACTAAGGCTTCCAGCTGGCAGAATATGCTGCAGTTTTTCTGAGAGGAGGGAATATAGTAGGGATGGCAGGACACAACAGTGGCATGCCAATATGTATTGATATTGTGCTGACAGAATGTGTTTGTGTGTGTTTGTTTTGAAGTTTTTAAGGCTTCCTTGGACTGTGAAAGAGATCATTCCAACTGCACAAGTGCGCACCATGGGCCTATCTGCAGGAAAAGGGAAAACAAACTCCAACCTTAAAGTGCTCACTGACTTCAACCTGTTGTTGCATGTGTGTTCAAACTTAGAATTTCCTAATGCTTGTTTGCTACTATGACTGTTTGTCCCTGTGTGCCTTCAAGAGGCGAAAAAAAGAAAATAGTGAACTTGAACTCTCAAAAATTATATCTTCAGTCTGATGTAATAATTTGCAATTCCTACACTGCACTCCCACATTCCCATAACATTGGGTCAAATTTTTTTTCCCCCGCTTGGTTTATCTTCATCAGGCCAATGCGGCAAACTGCAATTCTGATACAAACTACTGATTATCAGTATTGCATGACAACAACTAAAATAAGAATTCAGCTGAAAGTAAGTAATCCAATGTCATAATTTAAGCCTGTCGGACTGTTAATTTATTTTCCACAACAGTAAACCGGCTTTTGGAGCAATACCTACACTATCTGCCACTGAAAGCAACTGAAGCAAGAAAAGCTTAAAGCCAGGCTGTTGAATCTGGACAGAAACTCACCCATGGGTGCACACAGCACACACACACAGAAATATTATATTTCCGCATTCCTCCCAGCTCAACATAGTTGCAGGTACCTAAATACAATATTGGCCCCGGGGTCGTGTCTGTAAATATGAGTACATCAAAGGAGTTCATCCTACTAGACACATCAGTACGCCACTGGGTTCTCTGGCTCCATCTCTCTCTCGCTCTCTCTCTCTCACACACACACACACACCCATTAACACACTCACATCTTGAGTTCGAGCCATGTATTTTCGATGTTGAGTTGCCTTCATGTGGGTCTAGGTAATGTGTCAGTAACTTATCTCTCTTGAAATAGCCAGAAATATCCAAAGGCCTGGCAGAATCTTTTAAAGTGTTGCTCCTCACTGCAGTGCTGATTTATGCTACTTACTTAGTGCAGACAGGAGGTGGTAAGTAAATCAATCATACAATCAGTCAGCCATTTAGACTGTCAGTTGGTCTGTCAGTCAATCATTCCTTCTGTCATGTTACCCCTCTCTTTCTCTTTCTCCTCATATTTCTGTCTGTCTTCCTACTCCATACACACACTCACATCCGTCCAGACACACACACACACACACACACACACACACACACACACACACACACACACACACACACACACACACACACACACACACACACACAGGGTGTAACAAGCAGCAGGGATTTTTGATGGCAGCTATTTTTAGCAGGTTGTATCTCGGTGGGTTTGGTAATTTTCTCTCCTCAGTAACAGTTACCATGCAGAGACTGTTGTTATGAGGAGCAGTCCGAGGCGGCCAATCATCTGCCTCCCTGCATGATGGATGGGCAGACAAGGCACTTGGCATGTTGGTGTTAGACAGAGAGAGAAAGTGACCAAGAGATCGAGGCAGCTGACAAATGTAAAGACTGCTGTGTTTGTTTGCCCATTAGGACACCTGTGCACATTATGCACTCGCATATTATGTACATGTGAATAGTGGAGTGCTCACTGAATGGATATGCTTTAATGTCTGTACAAACACATAATAAGCATGTGAAGGACCAACTGTTGGTGATTCATAAATTATATCAGCAGACATCTCAGATTTCACAGTATTGAAAGAGACTAATGAAATTATTTCAAGGCTCTGTTGGCAATTTCACACTTTGTCATCATGTTTGGTCTTATATTGATTAGTAATAAAGATTGTTACATTTGTACAGCAGCTTTTTTATGTATTTATTTTTTATTATTATTATTTTTGCTATGAAGAAATAGTAATAGTTCAAATATGCTGCAAAATGCAAAGGAACAAAACAAAACAGTCAGCTAAAATCAACACAATACCTATGCTGCTGACTGCATTAATGTTTAAAGCTGACTCTGCAAAATTCAAAAACGACATTGGACTGCCAGCAAACAAATGAGCAATATTAATAAAGGAGCAAAAACAAAACAGAGGAGAAAACTGCTTATCAGTTACGTACATGGGGCTTTTTAAAAACACCTTTTGTTCTTGTCCTTAAAGAACACAACGTTAGTACCTTTTTCTGTATATTTTTAGTTGCACCATTTAATCTGCTACTCAAACTAGCAACAGTATGTAACTGCTGAAAGACTGAATCAATTCTTCCTCTTACAAAAGCTGAATTCATGACAAAAAAAAGAACTCAATTTCACACCCTCAGGGTTTTTGATGTAACAGCCTTACTCTGATGTGACCAGTAGCTCAGAGTGGATAATGTCGGCTAATGTTAGCTAACTTCAAAGACTAAATTACGTAAAAAAGTCACTTATCTGCCCTTGGTCTCATTTTGATCATTGCAAAAGAATTATATATAATGGTGTTACTGCTACCTCTGCTCTATCCTTGCTAGGATAAGCTATGTTATCATTTCAGGTGTTTCAAAAAGTTTTTATTTTATAATCATTTCCCAGTAATACTTCTTTTAAACCTTATCTTAATAAGACTCATGCTACCTTAGCCAGCTAACTAGCCAGGCCCATTTTTGAGTGTGGCTGTATAGTCTGTACTGAAAACCAAATTTGTTCTACGTATGTGTGAAAATGCATATGTATATTTTTATATATATATATATATATATATATGTTATTATGAAACAGATGAACAAACACTTATTGATAATAACATGAGATATTTAATTAATTTCCTATTTCACAAATTTTATTTACCCTATGTTTCTTACATAATTAGAGACTAATGCTCTTTTGGGTTTCATACTATATGTCCTAAATGCCACAGTCTGTTGTGCCGTTCAGTTAAAGTTACATAGTTTGGTTTTAAGCTCCGTCATAATGGCTAAATGCAGAGAGCAAAGTTAGAAGCAGGTATGTGTTGGTCTGATGTTTGTATATTATTTCTTGAACAAAATGGCTGATTTGCTCCTGTGTAGTGGATCGGAATAGGAGTATATGTCCTTGCTGTATTTTTCTCCCCTGGACTCTTAAATGGATTTGCAAAGTTGGGTAATGAAAACTTTTGATAGACAGCTGGAGTGGTTGGGGGAGGGGGAGTATAAAGCAACAGGAGAAAACAGAGAATCAGAGAGGTGCAAGGAAAGGTAGTGATTTGGGAGAGAAAAAAAAAATATTTGAAAGTTGTTGTACTGTGATAGAAAATGGCTGGCGAGCTCTTTGCCAATGTGACAATAGGAAAAGGGGGTAAAGGTAAGATCAGAGGTTAGGGCATGAGGAAGAAAACAAATGATGTTTCCAGACAAGCATGAATAGAGGGGAAAGCCATTTTAGAACTCATGCTGTTCACTTCCTCCTTCTTCCTCACAAGATCCTTCCTCCCTCCTCACATATACACATCTAAACAATGCTTTAAAACATAAATGAGTGAGAACACAGCATAGGTTTTGTGCGGGAGGCATTTCCTTTGAGATGTCAAGGTGATCCTTTTGGCAGTTGTGTTCATTTATTCATTCTGTCATTTTCTTTACCCAAATTTAGTGTCATGTGAGGAGCTGCAGCCTATTCCAGCGCACACTGACAGGCTGGCAGAGAGACATCCTTGGGATGTGAACACCACACTCTGGCTCTGCCTGTTCTGGCTTGGTTGTTGTTTGTTTGTGTCTGTCTTTCTAATAGGTTCCTGGTGTGTTACTTATCAAATGGAGGTCAGAGCACCTGAGGCCATTGCTCCAAAGCTACAGGTACCTAGCCTCAGACATTAGGACTGAAGGCTGTCTCCCCTCACAGACCATGAGAAAGTATTGGTGTTGCTTTAAGTAGAACTTTAGAGTTCTACAGTGCTCCAGAGCAGCGGTCCCCAAACTTTTTTCAGTGGGGGCCACCTCAACTTTCCTTTCTGAGATGGGGGGCCGAGGTTAATCTATAACAGGAAATGATATGGGCCAGGGTGACAACCAGTATTATTGCGGAGATTACAATGATAATTTGTTGTAGCTGCCCTTCGTTTGGCTTTGGCACCACCTGTTGATTTGCAAAAGAAAGTAATAAAAAGTCTTCACATGTGTTTATTTGAAGTACCATAGATACTCCATTTATTTTATAGAAAATAACAACACAAACTGATGGTAAATGCGGTGGGGGGGGCGGGGGGCGCCGCAGGCCGGCGGGCAGCTAGCTCTGCTTGCTGGGCGCAATGGCTGTGCCGGGGGGGGGGGGGGGGGCAACCGGCTGGGCCGGTCGGCCGGGCAGCTAGCTCTGCTGCTGGGCGCATGGCTGTGCCGGGGGGGGGGGCGCCGCCGCGCGGCCCGCGGGCAGCTGGGCAGCTTGGGCAGCTAGCTCTGCTTGCTGGGCGCAATGCCTGTGCCGGGAGGGCGGGGGCGCCGCCGCGGGCACCGGGCAGCTAGCTCTGCTTACTGGGAGCAATGCCTGTGCCGGTGCGGGCGGGGGGCGCCGCCAGGCAGCTGGGCAGCTAGCTCTGCTAACTGGGAGCAATGCCTGTGCCGGGGGGGGGGGGGGGGGGCATCCGCGGCCGCCGGGCAGGCCTAGCTCTGCTTGCTGGGCGCAATGGCTGTGCCGGCCGGGGCGGGGGCGCCGGCGGCCGCCGAGGCAGCTGGGCAGCTAGCTCTGCTAACTGGGAGCAAATGCCTGTTGCCGTGGGGGGGGGGCGGCACCGGCGCCGGCCGCCGGCAGCTAGCTCTGCTTGCTGGGCGCAATGGCATGTGCCGGGGGGCGGGGGGGCGCCGCCGGGCCGCCGGGCAGCTGGGCAGCTAGCTCTGCTTGCTGGGCGCAATGCCTGTGCCGGCAGAGGGAGGGCGGGGGCGCCGGCGGCCACCGGGCAGCTAGCTCTTGCTTCTGGGCGCAATGCCTGTGCCGGGGGGGCGGGGGGGCGCCGGCGGCCGCCGGCACCGCTGGCAGCTAGCTCTGCTTCTGGGCGCTAATGCCTGTGCCGGGGGGCGGGGGGCGCGGCGGCCCGCCCGGGCAGCTGGGCAGCTAGCTCTGCTAACTGTGGGAGCAATGCCTGTGCCTCGGGGGGGGGGGGCACGGCGGGCCGCGGGCAGCTAGCTCTGCTTTCTGGGGGCGCAATGGGGCTGTGCCGGGGGGCGGGGGGGCGGCGGGCGCCGGGCAGCTGGCAGTAGGCTCTGCGCGGGCCGCATATGCGCGTGGGTAGCACTACGCGAGGGCGGGGGCGCCCGGCGGGCCACCGGGCAGCTAGCTCTGGCTTACTCGGGCGCACATGCCTGTGGCCGGGGGGCGGGGGCGCCGGCGGGCCGCCGGGCAGCTGGGCAGCTAGCTCTGCTAACTGTGGGAGCAATGCCTGTGCCGGGGGGGAAGGCCAACCGGCGGGCCGCCGGGCAGCTAGCTCTGCCTTTGCTGGGCGGCTAATGGCTGTGCCGGGGGGGCGGGGGCGCCGCCGGGCCGCGGCAGTGCTCGGCAGCTAGCTCTGCTTACTGGGAGCAATGCCTTGTGCCGGGGGGCTGGAGGGCACCGGCGCGGCCGCCGGGCGGCGGCTAGCTGCGCTTGCATGGGCTGCAATCGCCTGTGCCGGGGTTGAGGGATGTGGCGGGCGCGCGGCGGCCACCCGGGAGGCTAGCTCTGTGTGCTTGTGCGCGCAATGCCTGTGCCGGGTGGGGCGAGGGGCGCCGCCAGGCAAGCGGCAGCGTAGCTCTGGCTAACTGGGCGAGCAATTGCCTGTGACCGGGGGGGGCCGGGGGCGGCACGCGCGGGCCGCCGGGCAGCATAGCTCTGCTTGCGGGGAAATGGCTGTGCCGGGCGGGGGCGGGGGAGGCGCCGGCCGGCCCGCCGGGCATCTGGGCAGCTAGCCTCTGCTAACTGGGAGCAATGCCTGTGCCGGGGGCGGGGGGCGCCGGTGGGCCGGCGTGCGCGCTCAGCCTGCTTGGCTGGCGCATGCTCTGCATGGCGGGAGGGCGGGGGGCGCCGGCGGGCCAACCGGGCAGCTAGCTCTGCTTACTGGTGCGCAAGTGCCTGATGCGGGGAGGGCGAGGGCGCCGGCGGCCGCCGGCGCGTGCCACGTGGCAGTAGCTCTGCAACTGGGAAGCATGCCTGTGCCGTGGGTGCGGCGGGAGCGGTCGCCGGCGGGGCCATCGGGCAGCGTAGCTCTGTACTTTTACTGGGCGCAATGGCCTTGTTGCCGGCCGGACGGGCGGGGGCTGCCGGCGGCCGGCCGACCGGGCAGCTGGGCAGCTCAGCTCTGCTTTACTGGGCAGCAATGCCTTGTCGCGGGGGGGGGGGGGCGCCGGTGGGCGGGCGGGGGCTGGCGGCGGTAGCTCTGCTTGCTGGGCGCAATGGCTGTGCGGTGGGGGGGCGGGCGTGCCGCCATGGGTTCATCTCTCATATGCTGATTAAGACTAGTGTGAATGGTCACAAACGGAAAAGTTTGTCCAAAAGTCACAAGTTTGGTGTCCTAGCGACTTGGCTCGTCACGCTGAAAGAACATATGTCAGCCCCAGCCTTCTGAGTCGCTCCTTTCCGAAGGGCCGCCAATGGGCGGTCTCTCATATGCTGCCGGGGGAACACGGTTACATCTCTGTGTTTTAATAATTTCCAAAAAATTTTCTTGAAAGTCCACAAATTTGGTGTCTACGGACTCGGCTCGTTCAACGCTGAGTAACATATGTCAGCCCCAGCCTTCTGAGTCGCTGCCCTTCCGAAGGCCGCCATGGGTGCCATCTCTTCATATGCTGAAGGCCACACCCACGTCCCAAACTTTTTTCAGTGGGGGCACATCAACTTTCCTTTCTGAGATGGGGGGCCGAGGTAGTCTATAACAGGAAATGATATGGCCAGGGTGACAACCAGTATTATTGTGGAGATTACAATAATAATTTGTTTGTAGCTGCCCTTCGTTTGGCTTTGGCACCACCTGTTGATTTGCAAAAAAAGTAATAAAAAGTCTTCACATGTGTTTATTTGAAGTACCACAGATACTCCATTTATTTTATAGAAAATAACAACACAAACTGATGTAATTTCAAGTAAGAATGAGGTGATGTGATTTGGTAAACAGGTACAGTTGAGTTAACAAACGGTAAGTGTTTCTGTCTCTTACAGGTAGTGTGAAATAATATTAATACAGAATAGTGTGTCAGAATCAGGTAGAACATGTTGCCTATAAAAAGAGCATTACTATATAGACATTTATAATCTATTGCTATTAAATCAGTAGGCTTTAAACATATCAGTGGTGAGCTGTGGGCTTGCTTCTGACTGGTGAGGAGATCGATCTGTCAGGTTCCATCCAGTTAACAAGTTCTCAGAGACTGATGCAGGTGTTGATCTGTGAGACTTGAATCTCGTCGGATTTTTTATAGCTTCATGTGTGAAAAGGTTTGCTCACAGATATATGTGCTCCCAAAAACTGTGGACATCTTTGTTGCGTGCTTTCTTATGTTGGTGGTTAGGTCCTCATTTGGGAGGCAGCATAGTACTTGATTCAGACTGTTGGGGCTGAATACGTCTTTCAGCACATCACAGGTCTGCAACTCAGCCAGCTCAAATTGAAGAGAAGGCAGTCAGCGGTGTCGTTAATGTCGCAGCAAAAGGTTCTGGAATGTGTGGATTAGTTTGCTACTTCTACCGTTGCCCTTTCACGTGGACATGAAGCTCACGCGAACGCCACCACCGAACTCCGCCTCTCAGTGTTTCCAGTGTGTCCTTGCACTTTCTCGGTTGGGAACGGGACCGCCGGCTTTCAGCTGAGAGGCTTCGAGTAGCAGGGAGATGGGTGAAGTCTTGTTTTTGCACCTGTCCAATAAGCAGCGCTAGTTTAAGCTCAAATACTTTGATGTGGGAATACATGTCAGATTAGTTTTCCCTTGCCTTGGAGCTGCAAGTTGAGGCCGTTTAAAATTTCTGACACATCTGTTAATAAATGCGAGGTCCCATTTCCATTCTGTGTCGATCAGCTCTGGGACAGTTTTTCCCTTTGTCAGGAGAAAGGCATTGATTTCGGGTAGCAGGTGGTAAAAACGCTTCAAAACTCTGCCCCGGCTTAACCAGCGGACTTCAGTGTGGTAAAGCACGTCTCCGTGGGCTGATTCTAGCTCGGAGAGAAAGGCTTGGAACTGCCTGTGTTTAAGTCCGTTTGCTCTGATGAAGTTTATGCAGGACACAATCACCTTCATGACAGATTCCCACCTCAGAACTTTGCAGCTTGACGCTGGCTCGGTCACGATCAAAGTCACGTCAGAATATACCATTGTGTGAGGAGGTGAAGATGAGCCACTATTAACTATAAATAGCTCATAACTATGGTCAATTTTAATTAGAATGCCAACCTTTAAGTATGGATATGTTATGATGTTATGATAGGAAAATGCAATTTAATAAAAATTGGTTGATGTTTAGAGGGATTGTCTGGGATCGTTAAGTGGGCCACTCCAATTGCTTTGGTGGGCCGGATGTGGCCCGCAGGCCGTAGTTTGGGGACCCCTGCTCCAGAGCATAGTATGATAAGCATGGTAGCATTTACTAATTAGCACTAATGCTGCATTCACATCATGTTGTTTCCTACTTAGTGAATAGGAATTTTCTTCCTTCTAGTCTGTTCTTATTTCAGAGGCCCAAACTTTCCTTCCAAGAAGTACAATTAGTAGAAGTTAGAGAGATCTGCCCATATCCAGTTCCAGACAAGCATGAGTTGGAAGTAGGGTAAAAAGGCAAGGCACACATAAAATTAATTGGTTAATGTGACAGTGATCAAGCTGCAGTGTCCAATAAAGGCTTCACACACATAGGTTTAGAATTTGTTGGGTTAGGTACAGAAGAGTGTTGCAACCATGTGATGCCTTGGAATATGTACGCCCTATAGGACCAGGCATCTCCAAAAAAATGATGTGGCATTACTCTGATTCACAACTGCATTGTGCTGCTCATCATTTTCTCTCTGGCGTCAAGCTTTCAATAAATCCTTCTGCCTGACAGACACCTGAATCTGCACTCCCGCTGAACATCTTTTCTCCAGCTCACAAGAATTCCCACTACACTACAGACATGTCATCAAAGTGTTGATAGAATGGCTGCAAATGCACCACCACTGGAAGTTATATCAAGATAAAGACCAATATTACCAATATTACAAATATGTAACACAACAAAATAAGATATTTTAGGCTGTTTATCTGGTGTGACTATGAGGCAACACGCATATAGGTCGATTGCCCATACCCTCGGAAACGACTAACAATATTGAAAGTCAATGCTTCAATGCATATACAGTACATGATATGACATACATACATTATACTTTCAAGCAGACTTGCTACAAAGATAACAGCACCTTACATACAGTGCTAATTGGCGTACCACGCCCTGCTTAATACAATATTTTACAATAGTTGTGGTACCATTCCTGAATATAGTCAGTCAGTCAGTCAACCAATCCATCCAAGTCAAGTCAATTACTATGTCCATTGAAGCAACATACTGTAGCAGGGAGGTTGTAGACGAAGAGAGTTAAAGCCATGCTGACATAATTGGGATGGCTCGAAAATGTGACGGGGACATTTCTGGTTAAATCCCAGTTAGGCCATGGTAATATAAAGCTCATTTGGCAGTAATATCCAAGATTACCATTAATGAATCCATAAAGTTAAAGTCTCTCTACTTGAACTGTAATTTGGAATGACAGCTTAGTATTGATTCTCTGGTTTGCAATTTTGAGAGAAAATTGTTTCTGTCAACACTTACCAATTGAACTGTGCTACATCACAGCAATGACATTCTTTTCAGATATGAAACCTTGTTACCACCAGGGTCAGAGATTTTTACATTTTTTTCAGTAGTCCACACGGAATATGAGAAGTTTTAAAAATGACTGGCACTTAATAAAGAAAACACAATCTTTCAACCTACAATAATACATTTGTACATTGAAAACATAACAACAACAACAACAATAAATATAGTTTATCGGTGCATTACCTTACAATTAAAGCTATTGCTACCATTAGTAGCATGTGTTTCTCTCATTTGCTCCCTTGTTTATTAATTTATTCAGAGGGCACTAGGGGGTTACAACAATGCACTGTTTTCTGGGGCAGTTGACACACATTTAATAATTCATTAGAATATTATGTTAAAAGTGGATGTAAATTGATCAATAACTACATTCAATGTTACATTCAGTATGGATCTTATAGAAATATGCCCACCAGTGAACAGACAGACTCATATCCAGTGTTGCTTGGAGAGTATATATAGTTTGCTGACATTAGCAAGCTCTTTTGAAGTGAGAATATCAAGGAACAAAGCTTCTTGTAGGCAGTCGCTGGTGAACAGCAGGAAATCCTTTGATAAATTCAGTGAGTTGCTCTTTGGGTTTAACTCTGTTTGTGAGCTGAAACTCTTTGAGTTTTAACTTTTAGTGCACAAAAATCTCCACTTTCACTTCTCCACAGTACATAAAAACTTCAGACTTCTTAATGTGAGGGAATACAAGACGAGGCAGGTGTAATTCTGCTGGAGCACGTGTTCAAAGTCGATTTTGTTGAGACAAACTTCTCCAAGGATGCAAAGGAGTCTCCAGTGTTGGTTTGAGCAGCCGTGACTGCAATCAGTGCGCACCAGGCAACAGAGATTTCGTCTGCTTGTGCAGGCTACATCCGATGTAATCTTTTGAAACTGCCACCTTCAGGAGTGGTGTGACGGGTGCCGCGACAAACAGGTACTCCCTGCTGTATCAGTAGGATGTTGTTAAAGCCATCTAGTCACAGGAACCTCATGGAGCTCCAGATTAAGGTACGGTCACATTACATTTCCATTCAACATAGTTACCCACACACACCAAAAAAAGGGACAAGATGTCACACCTCTGATGCGGGTAATAAATAAAAATTGCTCAGAGCAATCACAAACTGTAAACAGCATAAGAGAATGACACTGCAGTTTGTATGTAGTCTGGTCGTACGATGAACAATCACACTGGAATACTAATTTTTCCTGACCTGTCCAATGGAGAAGCGAATGGGAAACAGAGCAAATTTTATATTGTATTGTGAACATTGTATGTGACCATACATTTAGAGGGGAGATCGTGCTACTCTTTGAACCTCAGAAAAAAATGCAGAGCTCAGTTGTATCTTATCTTCACAGTCTTTACAGGAAAACTGTCAAGATGATCCTTTCGGCCAAATGACGCCTTTACTACCTGATTATTCCAGAGTTCCCTCAGAGAGACTTATTGACATTAGTGGCAACTTCACCAGGTCGTAGTGACACAGATCTGGCATCACTTCAACCACCTGAGGTATTTGCATAAAAGAGGCTTTTCATAAGGATGAATGATGCTCCTCTCCTGGGAATGAACACATTTGCTAACCTGGTGTTGCCTGAGGGCCTGCTGCACAGGTTTCCATCTCGGGGGAACGATAATGCAACTGTTTCACAGGATCAGGACGCAATGGTTGTCAGTCATTTTTATAGTTCCTGATTGATAGTGCTTCCTGTGGTATCAGGACTTAGCTCCAGTGATTTTGGCTGGTCACAGACCAGTCAGTAAATCTGATTCAGGCAGGAGGTAAAGCTGGACAGACACCATGTGTATTATAAAGGCATTTAAACCCCAGATACAATCAAGCTGAATTTCTGCCAGATCACTTGTCATTTGATGTTCGGTTTAAGGAGGGTCAAGATGCCTGATTAACAGTGTGATTGATTAACCTGATTTAGCTTGACGTTTTGGTCAGCTGTCTTGCAGTTTGAACAATTCCATGGCCCGATTTCCCACTGGGAAGCTGTCATATTATCTGTGATAAACTGTAGAGAGCTTGTTTTAATATTACTGTAGTAGTATTTTAAATCTTGTGGCCAAAACTGTAGTCTTGACTGAGACTGCTTATACATAGTTAAAACTGAACTTTGCTGCAGAACAGATCATCTGTGGCTCTATATTTAGCTTTGTTTGGGTTTTTTTTGTTACTTTTTGTTCATAGTAGAACTACACGAACAAATTCTGCTGCCTTCTGACATTTTGTCAGCGTTGTTCAGGACACGGTTGTCTTGTTTGAATAAACTTCCATGTCATGGCTTATCAATTGACCTATACAGTGTGAGCATAAAAGTCAAAGGTCAAATAAAACATGTGAGTTAACACAATCTACAATATTAATAAAAAACACTCATTGTCTGCCCAGCTTAATTCCCCACCCCTGCCGTTATGGCCAGTGTACTTATCTGTGTCAGGGTACCGTGGAAGGACCAGAGCCTAACAGAGGATTAGGAATGAACTCATAGAGCTGGGGTAACTAAGTGACTACATGCTACTGTTAGTTGAATTTCTTGCATTTCATAAAGAAAAGCATCCAGTAACATGCATATTTGTGTACACTAAATGTTTTTAACAACACAGTAGAGACTGCAAGCGCAGCCACACAAACATACAGTATACATGTATATGCAGACTCTATGCATCTGTATTGACTATTTTGGTTATCCCTGCACACGCACACACACACACACACACACACACACACACACACACACACACACACACACACCTCTCAGGTGAGCCTGTCTGTCTTGTCTGCTCTTGCACTTTCTCTCTCTCAGGAGTTCAGGTATAACAACACATTTCCAAAACTGACATTTAATCCAAGCAAACAAATCACCGTGGAGATCCCCCATCCATCCATGTGCTGAAATGTATTTATGGTCACACACACACACACACACACAGTCACACGCACACACACACACAGTGCATGCACACTATTACAGAACATCTCTCTCAGAGCCCACCCAGACTGTCAGGGGAATATGCTTATTTATGATTTTATTGGAGAAAACGGTGTCCTCCATTTCCATTATTGGCACCATCTCACAGCCCCCTAGGGTTACAGGGATAGATGTACCTTCATGTTTGTGTGTGTGTGTGTGTGTGTGTGTGTGTGTGTGTTGTAGTTAGGTAGACATAGTTCATTCTTATCACACTGATGAATTTATGGAGATTGATTCGCCTGACAAATTGACATGGCTGAATATTACTGTACTTTTTCAGACATTCTTAATGTAACCATGCATTAAGCTGTGTGTGTGCTGATTTGTGTGTAATGTGGGGGTGGGCTTTGGAGAAAGAGAGAGAGAAAGAGAAAGAGTCAACACTCTAAAAAATGGAAGTTTTCTGACAAGCTAAGCCGACTTAAAATGCTTACCAGGGGCCATATTGAATAAAGATGATGGGTTTAGCTAGGTGGGGGTGTGGGGGGTTGAACTGGAGGCTGTGTGGGGAAAGGGTTACGCTAGGGACAAGGAGGGAAGTGGGGTGTACACAAATCTCTGTGCTGCAGGCTTTCTTGAAGGCAGTTAAGAAATATAGGAGAATTTATTTACTCGGGTATTAGGAACACAAGTAGACCTCATGGTACGTCATTTAAAAGTTTGTCTAGACTGAAGGACACGGCACGGCCTGTAAGTGGATCATCTGAGATGTATTGTTAATTCCAATTCTGAAAATGAATTCAAATTAGCTTTTAATTCATCTATTTATTCCTTTGTCAGTCTTTGTTATCAGCACAAAAGTGCAGTAGTGAGAGAAAAGAATGGGAGACAGAGACGGGGACAGTTGAGGCCTCAGTCGGCTGCACTGACACTAATAATTTCTGACCTGTACCGGACAAACAACCACATTTTCAATCCTGCGTTCCTCTTCTCTATCTCCTCTCCCTCCATTGTCTCGAGGGGATTGCTTCATGCCATTATTTGGGTGGAATTAGCTTTTACCACCATCTTCCCTCTATTTGCTTCTCCCCACCTCTTCTGTTATCTGTTTCTTACCCCTCAATTTTTGTCTGTTCTCCTTCTCCCTGTCCTCGTTTCCCCCCTTATTTTTCTCCTCTCGCCTCTTCCCCTTTCCTTTCCTCGTTTTTCTCCTCTCCTCTCATTTCCTGTACTTTCCTTTCTTCTTGTTTCTCCTCTCGTCTCCCTCAACTCCCATCTGTTTTTTCCCCCCTTTCCATTCCTCGTCTCCTTCCCTCTCCCTTTATTTTCTGTGCACCTTTCTCTTTCTTATTATCTCCTCCTTCCTTTCCTCTCTTCTCCTTTCATTTCCCTTGCATTCTTTTTCAATCCACTTGTTTTCTTTCTTGTCATCCCCCTTTACTTCTCTTCTGTTGTATCCCCTCTTCTCCCCCTCTTTTATAATCTCTTGTTCTGTCTTTCTTTTACCTTTCATTTCTCCTCTTCTTTCTTCTCCTCTCCTGTCTTATTTTCTCTTCTCTTATTGTCCTTTCTTACACCTCCCTCCCCTGTCTACCGCTCCTCTTTCTCCCTCCGTTTAGCCCTCCAGGCTTCAAATGCAAAGGAGGACGGCAGACCGCAGCTCTGTCCATCTCCAATGTACTCTCTCTCTCTCTTTCTCTCTCTAGACCCCCCCCCCCCCATCCCTCCACACATCTCTCCACCTCCTTCCCTATGTGTCCAGAGGGTGTCAACCGCTAGCGGCTACTCCCATCCGTCTTGCTGACCACCAGGCCATGCTGCGACATAGACACTGATCTGATGTGACAGCTCTCTCATTATTTAAAGTCAGAACCACTCTGTGTGTTTGCCTCTGTGTAAGTGTGTGAATGTGGGAGAATGTGTGTGTGTTTGGGGGGTTGACTGTGCGATGGGATTGGGAGTGTGTGTGTGTGTGTGTGTGTGTGTGTGTGTGTGTGTGTTTGTGTGTGTGTGTGTGTGCCCGTCTGAGTGTATGTGTGTGTGTGTGTCTCTGCCCTTCTTTTCCAAGGGCCAATGAGGAGAGAAGAGGAGAGGTCTAATGAAGTGAGCATTTGATTGAGAACCAGAGAACCATATCAGTGTTAAAGGGAAAGAAAGAGAGGAAGACATTGATGGTCTTGTTTGGGCAGGAAAGCCTTTTCTTCATTGAGGCAAATTGGAGAGTCGGGAACAGGGAAACAAGCAAAAAGCATCTTAAATTATTTGCAGACTGCTTTTCTTACACATCCGCTGCTTCCCTCTCTTTCTCCTTCTGGTTAAGTCTCAAACCAACCACTTACCTCACCCAGTGCCTTTGTTGCCAGGTGAGGAGTACAATGTGCATCTCAATTGCAAGTTGCCAAGTGACTTAATCCACAAGAGGCTAAGCTATCAACGACCGCCTTAACGCCGTAACCTAGCAACACCTATTGTTCATGTGTTTATCAACTGTAGCAAATGTGGACGATTGCCAAAATGGAGATTTAAGCACACCTTGTTTTAAATCTCGTGAATAGCCAACCGCAACGGCGGCACAAGTGTCCACTTTTCAAAGTACAAGCTAAGTGGGCACTTAATCAAGTGCCGAGAGGCTGAGTCGCTTTTAGATTGGACCTGACACACACACACATTCTCTCTCTCTCTCTTTCTGTCCCCCTCTGTCTGTCCATCCCTTTTTCTTCCTCTGCCGCTCATATATTCTCACTCACAACTCAAACAAAGACCATTTGACTTTTGACTTCTATTTGGCCACTGACCACCAAGTCCAATATAACCTCATAAATATCTGCCACATCCGCAAACATGCACACGCACGCACACACCCACGCATGCACACATACTTATATGGAGGTTGAAGCACTGGCTTGATTTACCTTAGCAGTGTAGCTTTCAGATGCTTGGGGCCAAAAAGCTAAATTGAAGTGACCCTGAGTCAGCTTAAGCAAACCTAAGAGAAGAGGGGAAAAGTGGAGAGGAAGAAATGAAAGACAGAATCAAAAAGCTGAGGCCAACATGTAGCTGTCAGATATAGAATGTCAACAAGGTGCTGAGATGGGTTGACCGTGTGCGTGCTTGAAGCTTCTCCTGGATTCGCCATGACTTGCATTTAGAAATGATGGCAGCATATAGTGTATGCATGTGACAGATGAGCTCCTCCATGTGGAACCCAAGTTCTCTCACACACACATGCTTTTTCACACACACATACTGATACATTTTTGTATCCTGCGGATATAAGACACACTATATCCACCTGTGGCCTGTGGATGTAATGAGGTCGGAGAGAGCGCAGACTTCTCCTCGGGCTCTGATACCTGTGTCTGTCTTTGTCGGTGATTGCATGTGTTAGCTTCAATCCTGTGTTTCATTGGGTGAGTGTGCATGTCTGTGAGTGTGTGGGTGTGTACACACCTTCGGGTTGTAATACACAGTGGACTATTCCAGACCGTGCCCCTCTCTCTGTCTCCATTCATATTGGCTGCTGGCTACCCGAGGGCTGCTAGGGCCCTTTGACAGATATTAAAGGAAGGAAGTCTGCCGGCAGCGACTCCTATATGAGGAAACACGATTTGAGCCATGACTTTATTGTCTTGAAGGTGCAGATCAACCAAAAGTAAAGTCAAGAAGCAGGACACAAACATGATTACAGCTTTTTCTCAATTGCTTACATGTGTTTTTTTCGAAAGCATGGCTCATTTTCTTAAAACTCTAAACAAAAACTCAAAAGGAAATTTTGTCTGACTCAAACACTCGGCATTGGCATTGAATAGGCATTTCTAACAACCAAATGAACGCTGATATGCTCAATGAAAAACACTATGATGAGTGGAAAATGCTACAATGATAATCTTATCAGAAAGTCTTTTGTATTTGCATTTTTCATACTCAAATATGAAACACACAAACACGTCTCAGCAAACAAACCTGGATTTGTAAAGTGTTCTTCATACAGAACAAACAAAAGAGGAAAGAAAAACACACCTTCTGCATATTCTGTAAAAGAAAAGGATAATTACGCAGCATCCTGCCTTTTGTTTCTGTCTGGCCACAGGACCTCATTGTCATCACAGGCAATGTTCTCCCTGGCTAAGCAACGAGGAGAGCATCGCATGGCATGACAAATCCAGCCCTGATACGCTTCAGCAGCTATATCACCACACACGCTTCCTCCGTTGCTTGTAGGAAGGGGTATGGGGCTCAGACCTCGTGGGGCTTGCATTCATATACCTTCGTATACCTTCCTATTCCAGTAAGGGGTTGAGAAATTGAGAATATGGTGGCAGGACGTGGATGGTTGATGAACCAGCTGTGGACCAGAGCAGCCTGGTGGAAACCTTACGTTGTCCCAGGTGACAGTGTACCTGGGCTGCTCGGCTGTAGTGAAGATAATGTGTCCAGGAAAGTGATGAGATGGGCAGTATTGTAGGGGCCAAGGGTTGAATGGTGATGGGGGAGGCGTTGGTGATTTATAGCTGTGCACACAATGATGTTCCCCCCTCGTCGGCCTGGAGCCTCAACAATGGCATGCTGGTCGATGATGTTCCTTTCTCCGTTGTTGCCTTTTTGCAAGGTTGAAACCAACTTTTCTCAGTAAATATGAACTCAGCTGCATCCAGCTCAAGAATTCTCTGAAATATACAACACATTAATATCAGAAATAGACCTAAAGCAGTTAATATAAGTGCAAAAATTCCTTGACTGGCACCCTGTAGGCCTGCTTCATTCATAGATGGTTTCAAGTTAAAGCGTTGAGTGTTGACACCTCTCACCTGGTCAATATTTTGGTATGCCTTAGTCTTCACTTCTTGCTTTAGTGTTATTGCATTGTTTGCTCCAACTTTATCGTCTATTTCAGCCTCCTGTTAAACCGGTCAAAGGGTTTCCCCTTCCACCATGACATGGTAGTCTTTCAGTTCTGTAAAATATATAGGTATAATACTGTAAAATACTTTAATTATTAGAATACTGTAACAGTCCTGTATATTGACAAAGTAGGAGTACTGTCTTGATACGCAGTACTACAGTAAGTAGAATACATTTCTTACACATTCTCATTTGTGAATGTCAGACAATAGAAACCAGAGTGAAGTGGCTCAAGTTTGGCTGGACTCTCAGCCCTCCCTCCCTCCCTCATCATCAGACCATGATTGACCACGTGTTCAACCAAAGAGCCCCAAATCTCATCAGAGGTAATTGTTCTCTGTGATAGCCCCAGGCCCTCTGCCAGGGCTTGTGTATGGTGAGGTGTTGCTGTGTTGTGTGTCCCGTGTTTCATGTTGGAGGTTCCTGGTTGGGTGGAGCTGGAGGCCATTAGGGAAGTGGCAGCTGGCAGCTGGCCACTGTCCTCCGGATAGATTATAAAAGACCTTCCCATCCTGGCACTCAGGGGGCTCCCTCCTCCCTTGTTCAGTGTTGTGTTCTGTTAGAGTTTTGATTTCCTATTTAGGTAATTTAACATTTCTTTTGTTAGTCTGTTGCTAGTTCCATCTGCCAGCCTTTTGAAATTGCCATTTTTTAAAATCTTAAACGGAAACTGGTTTCTGTAAAATAACTCTTATTAAACTAGCTAAACATGTTTTCCAATCGTTGCTATGATCGCAGAGCCGGACCATAGCAAACTAGGGTCTCGTCCAATTTGAGAACTAGGTTGTCTTGATCTGCCCCTCTGAGTGACACTGTTTATTATTTCTTGTTTTATTTTGAAATTCCTTGTGTGTCTCTTCATTATTATACTTCCTGTTTTCTGGCTCTTGTGATTGCCTGCCCCGCCCTGATGTGTTTCACCTGTTCCCAATTACCTTTGTATTCAAATCTCTGTCTTGTCTTCAGTCTTTGCTGATTGGTCTGTTTTGTTTTTGGTTGTTTTTCCAGCTGTTTCCTTGTGTGTATTTTCCCATTGCCTGCTTTCCTGAATTCCTCACAGCCAATTTGTTCACTACATCTACCTGTAAGGCTGTTTTTGCATCAGTAAAGAGTCTTTGAAAAGAATCTTCTGCATTTACCTGCCTTCAAGTGTGTCTGCATTTCAGTGATGACATCCTGTAACCATAACATGCTGACGTTGTTTAAGTGATTGTTCGTTCCTGAAGAAACATTGATTGGCAGCTTCTGCCTGCTGGGACGTGACGTTGGCTCCCTGTGATGTGAGCACAGTGATTCCCTTTATTTTCACCTGTGTAGGAAGGTCGCCATGGTAAGGTAGGAATTGCTTTATTTTTTTCTTATGTGGTGATGTAGGGTAAGAGAGTCATTCGACAAGGGATAGTAAGTGTTGACCTAATGGCACAGTGTACCACAATTGAGCGATCTCCCCTGTTAGGCAGAGCCTTTCCTCTTTGCAGTGTGGAGTGAAAGCGGTTGGAGCAGTTGTCTGGGAAACACATCTGTGGTTTTGGCAGGGTTGCTAGTTTGTGGTTGCTTCGCCACACTAGTGGATTTTGGTCAAGCAGCAACCTCGTGAGGCTGAAAAATCAAGCCAACATGGAAGTGACAAAAACTGCAGTTCCTCACATTGCCACTTGATGCTGGCTCCAAAAGTGAGTGAATGTCCATATTGGACAAATAACATGGCTTGCTGTGCAGTTAATTGACAAACAGAACATGAGGAGGCACATGCTCTGTTTTTTTTGAGGTGAGTGAAATTCTGGTATTTTATTTTTGCATTAACACTAAATAGTAGGTATCGGTGTCTGCATATACTTGCTACAGACATGTCTTTTAGCTTAGTGTTAAAAAAAACATTGCAGTTTACATCAAAACTTGCCACCCATGTCAGCTAACAGGTGAAGCGAATCAAACAATAAAAGCAGCCTTTCTGTATCCCATTCTGACAGTAAGCCATCCTTTTTGAAAATTAAATTATTATAGGTCATAGTCTTGGTCCTCTTACTTGTCCTCCTCCTCTGGCTCTCACTCCTCTCTCTGCTAAGTTGGTATCCATTTTTCTCCTCCACTTACTTTCACCAGTGCTTAGAGACAATTTCTGAAGCTATGGTTACTTCTGTCAAAACTTAACACACAAAAACCAAGGGAATGCACACAACATGCAAAATGTCACACACTTCTTAAAAAGCAAACGTTTCATCCAAGACCATTTTAACTCCTGTCAAAGTGTTGTTTTTGGGGGCAGCCCGGTGGCTCACCTGGTATCACATGTACCACATAGGCTTAGTCCCAACCGCAGTGGCCATGGGTTTGAACCCAATCAGCCCTTTGCTACATTACACACTATTTATCATAGTAGTCACACGTACATGTATTTTCACAAATATATATTTTTGGCATGAACAGCAACAGACAACACATGCTGTATTTACTGTAAAGAAGATTTTAAAAAAATAGGCTTGTTTCTGTGCACTAAAGGAAAAATTTAGGATGTATCCTGCCTCCTGTTTGGGTCTGACCACAGCACCTCGTCAGAATCACCAAAGCAATGTTCCCTCTGGCGGCAGAAACACTGTCTGGGTTGCAATAGACCAGGTACTTAAAATACAAATGGCAGCACTACGGGTCTATGGGTAACTCTCTAATTGAAGTTAACAGGTTGAGTCTATTTTGGTTTAATTCTTTCCTTGAGATAACGCCACTCTCTCAAAGTGAAACACTATCATACTTCAAACCATAACATTTATAATTATGAGAACAAAATACAGAATACACTATGTGACACTAATATTCAGTTCCAGTTTTGCCTGAGTCAGTTCAGTTCAAACTTAGCTCAAGTTCACCTAGAAAAACCCGACACCCCTGCTGCTCTGACGGTGAGAAATTCAAACAGTCCGACCGTACGCAGCGGGTCCTCTCACTGGCACGATGAAGATGAGTTGCTGTCTTTAGAAACACAGTCCATGGCTCGTGTGTGTGTGTCGTACATCCCCTCACACACACATGGAAGAAGCTCCTCTCTTAAGACCTATCTTCGATCAGGAACAAAAATTTGTTACTGCTACATTATTTATTATTTATTCTTCAGGCCCGAAATAGAGAAAGAATGGTACCTTCGATTTCACAACACTGTTTGCATTTTAGTCGTCACCATCTTGGTTTTTTGAAACCAGAAGAAACAATATTAGGATGAGAGGATGGAGCTATGATTTGCAATTGCAAAGTGAGTGTAAAGCAGAGAATGTGCTTAAAGGTCCCATATTGTATGTTTTGTTTTGATTATCAAACATTATCCTGCTAAATACACTCACACTAGGTTCCAATGGTCTTCTGCATACTGCTTATTCTGTAAAACTGAACTCACTGCCAGCTGTGGCCCTGCTCTCACTCTGCTGCTCTGCTCCTATCTGTTGCCTCGCGGGACCCAACCCAACATAGTTTTGCTGGGGAGGCAGATATGAGGGAGATGACGGCCACACAGAACCACAGTGCTTCTTCCATGTCTGGGACCCTGCGGCCCAACAACCAGAGCGGCCCAGCGGGAATCTTCGTGCGTCGCAAACTCGAGTCCCATCTCTGGAGTGAAAAGCAGGAAATGTGTTTGTATTTGTGTGGAATTAGTGTAAAGATGAGGTGCATGAGTTTCAGGTTTTGGTCATTGTGTTTCAAGTTCCAGTATTAGTGTCTAAGTAACATTTACTGGAGAAACAGTGGAGGAAATCCTGGCTTTATTACAGATTTATTGTTTCTTCAAAATCGAGTCAAAGAAAGAGGGAGTGGTACAAGAAAAAAACAAAAAAAAACAACAACAAACAAGACAATCATTTATTGTTGTACAGGTCCAGGAAAGCTACAATGGAGGTAGACAGGCGGGCTGCAAGTAGGACAGGCTGTAAACGCAAAGAAAGATTGATGGGAAGAAGTCAAATGAAGACAGGGCGGAAGGCATTACTTTACAGTGGGTTGTCCATTGCTCTAAATCAAAGTACAATGAAGGAGGGTAACTCTCAGGGTCTATTTCTGTAACGAAGAAACAGTGGAAAAAAATGACCATCTTTTTTGACCATGTGAAGTCAAGAGAGCAATCCTCAGAGGATGAAAACATGATACTCACATAAAACTGACATTAAGCAAGATAAGTAATATTTCTATATATTAAAAAAAAAAAATCTCATCACCTTCCTTCTGCATCATGTTGCAGGAACACACCATGTAAAACGAGTCCTCCCATCATAAAAAACTACACCTATGTTATCAATATAAACAGCAGTGGGTTATATCAAAGGCATTTTAATGATCCCACGGATACCTTTTGTCTGTCCGGAGAGATGAAGTGTAAGCCCAGGGCAAAACCAATATTTAAATCCAATATTTTCACTGGTCACTGCCGCAGCCAGTGAAAGTATGTAGATTCTAACAAAGTAGGATTACAGAACCAAGTGGCACAAATCTGTTGAAATATTGGTTTTGAAGTCTGGTTCCACCTTGCAAACATTACGTCAGTCCGACAGTAAATATCTGTAAGAATCACAAAAACACACTTCTAGCTAAGAGGTATAGGAAGAAGGCTTTTACTTTTCCTTGCAGATTTGCATAGCGAACGCATAGAATCACAGATGTGATGTGCTGAAAGCACTTTGCAGTTGCTGTGTGTTTTTGTACATGTGATGTCACTTTTAACTCTTCAGAAAATCATTTGCATTTCCTGGTTCTGCAGTTGTTTTTTTTTTCTGATCTGAATGGTCCAGTCTGAACATTTTGCACACCAGCCTCCGATGCTAGAAAATGAAGTAGTGCTTTGCAGACGAGTGTTTTGTCAAGCCCTTCTACCTGACATCGAATCAACCTGCCAACCTGCCAACACTCTTTGGCAGGTTGGCAGGTTGCCACATTGGTTACGTCCAGTATAATTTCCTCTATGGGTTGAGATATGAAGAGCTCAAATGTGGAGGTCATGTCATGGATTTGAGTGGCAAAGCTTTTAGGTCGCGGATCCACTCTGATTACATGTTACACTGAAAGCTGACAGTCTGCCTCAGCTTTGTTATGGTTATGGTGACTCATTATGGCCATTTTTACATATCTGTGGCTTTTCATGTCTTGTGAATGGTTTTTGCATTTGTATGAAATGTAGTGAAGGCAGTGGAAGACTTTCTCTGAATTCTCTTCTGAGGAAACTTCACACCCTGGATCTTGTTATGAAACATCTTCTTCTACCAAACTCAAGACTGTCACTCATACACTTATGGCAACAGGGAATACACCTGTCCACACAAGACAGTACAGAGCATCACCCGCTTGCCAGCAGATACAACATATTGATCATATTCTCCCACGAGAGAATGTGAAACTGGCTTTTTATCACCTACTTGAATAAACAGGAGTCTGACCCTCCACACACACTTGACTCATCAGCATCAGATATCTTCTATCCTTGGTGAATAAACTATCAACATCAACCCAGTGCAGCAGAGGCAGCACTTGAAGTAAAATCAGTCAATAAAGGTCAAAATGACCAATGATATCAACTTTATATACAAAATCAATGCTGACATTTTATAACACATCCAAGTCTGTAAAGTGTAAGAAAAGAAACAGTTGATGAGAAAAAAAAAGTCATTCAATTCCATGGATTGAACAAAGTTAATTCATTGAACACAAAAGATAAGACTGGTCTAACGGGCCCACAACATTTTTGAGTTGTAAATTTTGCAAAGCTATTCGACTGGATCTCATCTGACAAGTGCTCCTGACAGGTAATACACAAGACAAGTCGCTTAAGTCTGAAGGAGGGTTACAGAAAATCCTCTGAACACATTCAATTTCTTTCTCATAGGCTGCCAATGCTATAAAGAAACTTGAAGAATTTAACAGAGAACTATGTAGAAGAAACAAAAAATAAATAAATATGACATGACATGAAATCACACCAAAGCAAATTACTTCAGTTTTTCATTCTGAGAGAGTCTACATCAATTAATTATTAACACAAAGCTTTGTTAGTTTTCATGCTACAAGTGTTTGTTTGTGTATTTTGCTGTCATGATTTTTTAAATTAACAAACAGCTCACTGTTATAAGATTTTCTAATTAGTATTTTGTATGTACTTTTTTTTTTTTTGAGAATAAAATCCCTGTCTGCTGACACAGAAATGGTGAAATCGTGTTAATTAGAGATTTCACACAACAGTGTAGGGGTGGACGAAAAACAGGAAGGTGTTATACTGAATAACATTATGCAGGTGTTGCTGTTGTGGTATGTTGACCTATAATGTGGTGAAGAGTGTCAGCACCACCTTAAGAAGGCGGCGTGGCGATTTAAGACCGACACCGGAGAATTAATTGAAATCTACAACTCAGTTTAGGCTAAGGAGTCTAATTCAACCTTCTGCTAGTGTCTGTCACCCATTCTAATCGGGTTATCCGAAAAAACCGCACGCATACTCACATGGGCGCGGAAAGAGGCACACATGCAGTGCAGAGGAACAGGATGACAGATGGACACTCACACACACTAGTCATATACTGTACACACAGAAACACACACAAACCGTTCGGGTGATAAACTGTGAGACTGTGAAAATTACTAGTGAGATCCATCCTGAGCCCAGCAGCCAACGCTGGAGATCAATAATAATTTATTGGTAACTTTCTTTCTTTCTTTTTTATTCTGCGCTTTTGAGTCTGGAGAGAGAGAGAGGGAAGACAGGATGAAGAAAGTGTATGTGTGGCCTTGGAAGTTGATTAAAAACAGGTGCAGTGACAATCGCATCAAAGTGATGGAAGCCTTGTGTGCATGTGTGGTTTATATTCTGTGCATGTGTGTGTGTGTGTGTATGTGTGTGTGTGTGTGTGTGTGTGTGAAGTGGGTGCGTCAATGGCTATTGATTGTTGATCATAATTCTCTGGGTGTAGTACGGGCCTCTCCATCACAACAGTTCACTGGAGTCTGCATTGACTTATGGGTTGCAAACTTCTGTCAGCACTAACATGCTCTAAATAACAGAACAGAGAGAATTGATGGATGGATATCAGGAGAAATGGAGAAAGAGAGGAGGAGAAAAGGAAATCCATTCTATAGAACTTCATTTCGATCTCCAGCAGATTCCAGCAGTTACCCAGTGTGAGAGCTATAATGTTGCTCCGTCATTGTGAGAGAGATCCTCAGCCTGTTTTGTTGCCGCCGCCGCTGCCGCTGCTGCCGCTCGCCCTCTGCCTTTCCCCTTGCATTCTAGCACCCTCCATTGACCACTTCCAGAACTGCAAGGATGAAACAGCAGAATTTAGAGCCACCCCGTTGACAGCAGTTCATTTTTTTTCCCTGCAACGAATCAAACCACGAACGTAGTGAGGTGTCTCCATGGTGTTGCTAAGGAAACGCTAAGGCATTATTACACACATTATCAGCCCGACAACTAGAACCCCCGAGGCGGTTCACAGACATTATGTCAGTTTGTTACTAGGACTAACTGGAAGAGAAAAGAGGAGGGAAGGGGATGGGAGGGAGGGAGGGGGGAAAGGGGTGCATGTCAGAGACCATGAGTGACTACAACACATTAAAAAGACAGACAGCAGAGACAAAATAGTTAACAAAGACTGACAAGTGAGGGACTGGGAGAAAGACAGCTGGACAGAGCGTTAGACAGATGTTAAGATGGAAATGATAAAAGTAAGACAGATATGGCAAAAAATGAAAAATTCAAACACCCAGATGGGAGATAGGCAGTCCAATAGACAGAGGAACAAACAGAGACAGACAGGCAGACGAACAGACAGGCTGACAAACAGACAGACAGACAGGCACGCTGACAAATAGGCAGGCTAAGAGGACAAAATGAATCCATAACCCATAAAGCATTCTTCCACGGTCAACATACATGCAATCCTCCGGCCACCTGGTCGGATTAAACTGTGTGCTGGCTGTCATGAAAGCACACACACACACACACACACACTCACACTCACACACACACAAACAGATTTCTGTTTTGTCAAGCTACACTATCACCCGTCACAACACAAGTTGTCTTCCAGGCTTCTTCTGCACAGACCAAACTTCACATTGTGTGTCCACTTGCCTGTACATGCTTGTGTGTACCTTTTGGAGTGTGTGTGTGTGTGTGTGTGTGTGTGTGTGTGTGTGTGTGTGTGTGTGTGTGTGTGTACTTGTAAATACTACATCGTGAGGACCAAAAAAGTAATTTTTGACATTTCCTCACTTTCTGACACATATTCAAAAGAGCTGTTTGAGGGATGAGACTTGGTTTTATGGTTAGGCATTTAGTTGTGATAGATAAGGTTAAGGAATGCATTATGTCAACGAATGTCCTCACAAAGTAGTAGAAGTATGCGTGTGTGTGTGTGTGTGTGTGTGTGTGTGTGTTGTGTGCACGTGTGTGTACAGTATATGTGTGATGAATACAGTATTTAGGGCTGTGTGATTGGAGGAATATATAACAAAAGGTCAAGCTGTCAGAAAACAGCCGAGCTCATAGAGCCCACAGCGCTACAGAATACCAAAGATCCTCTGCTGCCATCATACAGTCTGTGCATGTGTGTGTTTGTTGTGCGGACACCAAGAGGTTTTAACGCTGTTTACTATACTGGGTGAACAGTGTGTGCATTGCGTGCATGAAAGAGAAAAAAGGCACATATTTTTTTTATTTTTCTCAAGCACTCATACAGAAAACAATACACACACATACACACACAAGTGCTCGCTGCATCACTGCATGATTCATTCACCACCCATTTCTTTGCCGTGCGTGTTTACTCTAACTGTGAGCAAATCGATTAACATGCTCCACATGTAAACGGATGGATAGTGAGGGAGAGAGGAGATGAAAGCGAAGAGAGGAGCAGTTAACACAGCAACTCCTGATAAATGCATAGACCCTTCATTATTCTCAAAATGAAAAAGGATGATTCCTCTCGTCCCCTCCCATCCACTTCCCTCTCTTTCCCTCCTTTTTTCTGCCCTCGCTGTCTCCCTGACCTGATAAAAGTTGCAGGCCCTCTCCTTCCCTCTACCTCTTTTCTTTTTCTCTCCCTCCCTCCATTCTTCTGCAGTTTATCCCACTATCATGTACTCGGCCTCATTTCTCTCCTCCTGCCCCTCCCTCTTCCACTCTTCTTACTTCCTTTCCTTTTGTCAGTTTTATTGCTCTCTCCCTTCTCCCCTTCTCCTCCTCAGATCTCCCCCTTTCCTCCCATCCTTTTCTCCCCATGCTTCTCTCTCCCCTTCTTCACCGCTTCCACCCTCCACAGCTGCCTCTCTCCTCCTTCCTTGCCTCTCAGCTTTCCCTCGCCTCCTCCCACCCTCCATGTCACAGGGTATCATGGTTAATTAGCCAGTAGTGGATTTGGACTCTCATTAGCGTTGCAACAGGAACGAGGGCTGCCTTCGTTCTTATTCTGCCAGTGTACCCCCGCCCCTCCCCTCGCCACCTCCACCAACCCTCCACCATACCCCCCGCCCCCCCCCCGCTTCTCCCTCTCTGAAGAAAGGATAAGCGGGCCCTCGATTGGTTGTCCTGAACTTTAACTTGTTCCCTTTTTGCTTTGATAAAAAGTTGGGCTTTTTTTTTCTCGTCGAGGAAGAAGGGACGTGTGCCAGTTTGTGCCTGTGCTTGATAAACTGCCAGAAATTACTAAATAAAAAAGAAATGAATAGTGTCACTTTGAAGTGGGACCTACATTGTCATCTTCCAAGCGCTTCATGCATTTTATTCACATGTGGTGTCATAAATAAATTGTCCTTGTTTGGCACTCTTAACATATTTTCTTCATTTCAGTGGAAAGTTTCACTTTTAAAACAGATTCGTTTCCACGTTGGCCATTTGGCGGTGTGCACAGTTAAAATCTGTTATTCCGAGGCAGCAGGTAACCCACCATTTAAACTCTCCTCTTCTTGTTGTTTTGGATATATTTATGCTCTATTCTCCACCATTTTGTCTCTAGGTTGTATTTTGTGCTGCTGAGCTTGTAAATGGCCTCTCCCTGTGAGACTGCACCTGCATTAGTCAACCTGATAATTGTGATTAATTATAGTAACACACACAAGAGTGTAAGCACGTAGGCACACGCATGCACACGCACACGCACACACACACACACACACACACACACACACACACACACACACACACACACACACACAGACAAGGGTAAAACACTGAGTATAGCTCCATGCAACAAGGTAACTTTGTCCTGTGGCTCTTGGACCCAGGCATTTGCCAGCATGTGCACACAGACATTCAATAGCACACAACATTTGGAGAGACTAAATGCATTCGATTTTTTTTTCTAATACAAGTAATTCCTTTGTGTGCAGACAAAAACTGGCATATTATACAGGAGGAGCATTGTTGTTCTCCAGCTACTGAAGAGATGGGCTCATTTCATTCAGAAAACATGGTATTATACCTGTAAGGCTCCCTCCAAGGACTTTTATCTTACCTTTTGTATTTAACTTTTTTTTTTTTTTTTTTGCTGCACGACAAAATTTACAATCTCCCTGACATTATGCTATGAAGGGCTATATATTGAGCCATTCTGCAGCGGAGAAATGTATGCATCTATGTGACAGGTAAGTGTGAATTATAGGATCGATGGAGGAACACACACGCTCTCTGTGGCTGCCTTGTCGCCACTGAATGTGAGTGAACAAATAGAAAATGGCTCAATCCATGCTGATCGTCATGATGTATTGAGTATTAAATTGCACATTCACTGTTTTATTTTTGAAATAGAACACAAAGTCACACAGTCTCACACTGAGTTTTTCTGTGGGCCACAGCATCATAGGTAAGTTTACTTTGTTGTATTTTTATGTTTGGTTTGATTGGATTCATACAAGCCAATTGTAGGCATGTAAACAAAAGTCACATGGATTCAATTTGCCTGACAGTTGTGGCAACCTGACATGCTGCCACAGTGGAGATTTATGCGGCCTCAGGAGTCAGAACACTAAATTCAAGAAGAATGCCACAGATTCAAGAATGACTGATGTGTCTGTAATTTTTGTTGTACTTTCAAACAGGAGCAGCATCAGTTCAGACACTGACCTGCTAAGAGTTTATTTTGCTAGTTTAGTTTCCTCAAGCATGACTTACTGTTTGGTATCAGATGTCGGAATTTGATTTCTTTTTTTGCCTAGCGATGAAACCACACATGGAGTTTCCTGTTGATGGTTTAGATTTTTCTCATTCCTAATCATCTCTAGAATCCTCATTTTCAGATGAGTATAATGTGGCTGGTAAACAAGGACTCTAACACAAAAATTAAACCAAACACATCAAAGCAATAGTTCCACGTAGGAAATACTTTCATTTCAACATTTCGATACTTATTTTTCGCAGAGTTAGACGAAAAGATCAATATATCCGCACGGCAAATATAAAGCTACTGGCAGCAGGCATTTTTACACATTATCAGTCATCGTGCTAAGCTAAGATCATCAGCTGCTTGTGTTAGCTTAATATTTTGCATGGAGATATGATGGTGGTATCAATCCATGAGAAGATATAATTGTGGTTTTTAGTACCAAAAACCATTTCAATGTATTCTTACATCTCCTCTCTCAAGCTTCTCTCTGGAGCTCTAGTAACAACAGGTTGGTGAGCCAATCAGAAGAGAGGCTCTGAGGCTCTCTTCTGATTGGCTGACTGTTTTCTGGGTGATCAAATAAAAATATAGTATATATTTGGTGGGGCTTGGTGGGCGGGGCTTGGCGTGTGGCTGAGAGCGGTGACTGCTTTTTTGTGACATCACAAAGTTACAGAGGTCCTGACACTTCATTTTAAGGCACAGTTTCTGAATACAGGCTGCGTGTATTTTATAATCAAAAGACATGGAAATCTCACTTTATACAATATGGGACCTTTAAGTGTGGGTTCACACACAAATCATGCATTTTTGCTTACCATTACAATTTTTGAAAGCATGTGTTTTAGATGTTTGGGTATATTTTTCCCACTGTTCCAGGAAGACTGATTCCTTTCATTACTGAATCAGTTAACAGACTCCTGAAACTTGCTCTAGTTGAGCAATCCATCAGAGTGAGTGTTGAGCCTCCATCATTCTTGTCATTGTTATACTGTTTTTGCATGGAACTGCAATTTAAACTCATTTGAAAAGTCTGAACTTCATCACTTCATAAAAGATAATATAACTAAAACTAAATGGGATGAGACACATAAAACCACTGGTATGGTCCTTTAACATTAGTTTCATCACTGCCTTCCACAGTGGACAGCATGAGCTTCTACAGTTGAATGCATCATGTGTATAGGCTTGAATCAAAACTGGGCACAAGCCATGCTGAGAGCAGAAAAGATCAAAGCTATTGTATATAATATACTCACACATACACACTCCTGCATGCACAATCAGCCATGAACAATTTCATGTGCAGGACAGTTGTTGATGCACACACAAACATACACACCATACCCACACTTGAGGTGGCCCTTAGGTGAACGGATAAGACCAGAGACACAAAGGGGAGCGGTTTAGGCTAACTGTCTAACTTGGCGCATCTCCAAACAGAGAAAGAGAGAGAGAAAGAGAGAGAGAGAGTGATAGCCTCGCTGCAGTATGTCAGATCTGGGCTGTTCGCCAGGTGAGCTCTCTCATATGTGACTCTGCAGTGTTAACTTCAGCTGCCCAGCAGGACCTTGGCAACGCTCTGTGTATGAGTGTGTGTGTTCATCAGAGCCTGTGTATACATTGGTGTACAGTACCAACAGTTCTTGTGTGTGTGTGTGTGTGTGTGTGTGTGTGTGTGTGTGTGTGTGTGTGTGTGTGCAGTATTGTGGCTGCAGGCCAGTGGCCGTGTGCACATCACAGGCAGAATTTTATTGCCAGGGTCCTAAAGGTGATCAATCGCAGTTGAAAAGCACTACCTGCACTCTCCTGTGTTCTGTCTCCACTCAGCCACTGTCTTCCTTTTCAACTCTGCTGTAACATCCTTGCATCCGACCTTCATCCATTTACCTGTGGTTTTGCTCTCTTAAAAAAATCTTTAGATTGGCCTTAAGGAAGAGAAGCTATTAAACAAGAATTCACTGTTTGAATCAGGAGCAACAATATACATTTCATTATCTACTAACTCTACTGAAGGGTCCCAGAGCAAGGCAGTGAACCCTTTTACAGTAGCACTGAACTGAAACTCTTAAATTAAATGCATCACGTTGTGTGCGGAATATGCAAAAAGACAGATTTTCTCTCCATGCTTGCAAATTGCTTCAAAAAGTAATCTTGATCTTAATTTTCATCTATGCTGTACTTCCTTTTTCATTATTTTCTTTCCTCATTTCCCTTACTTGAACTTCAATTTCCTCAATTAGCCTTCTTCTACTCTACCTTCTTCCCTCCCTCCCTCCCCTCATCCCCCTCTGGTCACTTTTGTGTGCCTCCTCAGATCTGTATTTTCTCCAGTATGAATGCTTCTTTCCTCCATCTTTCCTCCTTCCCTCCCTGGTGTCTGTGCATCATTACAGACCTTACACACACACCATTCTCTCCATCCTAAATCCACTCACTCCCTAAGCTATTAGTATTATCCAAAACTTCTTTGCCAAGCTCATGCTCAGTCAGTGTGTGTGTGTGTGTGTGTGTGTGTGGTGGAGAAGGCAGCTCATATTTCTACTCATGTCAGGTGATTTCTGGTACAGACAGGCCAGGTCACACTGGCAATAAACCTAATAAAACACAGCTCACATCAGCCACTGGCAACGTGGCACACATGCACACAAGCGAACCTGAAAGCACCACACACATAAACCTCTCTTTTTTTCATCTTTCTCAGTTTTATGTGTGCAAAGATTTTATGAGCAAACACATGCTTGTAAGTTTATTTATGCAGTGGACACAATGGAAAGAAGAATAGCAATAATGCATAATCTGCATACCTTGGTGACATATCCACAGGACTAGATGGTGAACTGCTGTGGCTGGGGAGCAAACTCTAACACGCAAGCCAGTGGGACATGCTAGCACTAGTCATAACCTCTCCCTGAACTTTTTTTCTATTTTCTCAGTGGGGCCATTTAATCCTGGTTGCTGTTCTTGGGAATGAGAATCATTTCATTCAATAAATGGTTTTATTTAAGAGGGGGAAAAATGTTTTCTAGCAGCTTAGCTAGGAAGCTTGTTCTGCTCGGTTGCTTACAAGATAATAATATGCATAATTCACACAATTTATAAAGCAGATGTATTTGTAACATAGACTCCTATTTTTTCCTATTTACTCCTCTTTTACGTAAGAGTTTTTTCAACAGGGGACGTGAAATGAAATGGTTCTTTACTGTCAAGATGGCACAAAATTTGTGGGTCAAAGTTCAACAAAGTTGAACTTGACATGAAAAAGTTCCCATGGATTAGCATACTTAATATTGCTGTTTTACATTATGGTGTGACCAGGCCTTTAAAGGGGCTGGTTGTAAATTTTCTCTGCTGCCGAACGTGGTTTCTTGCCGGCTATGGGTGGTGGTGTTTCTAACTTGACAAGAGCTCGGGCCATTGTTGAGTTGACAAGACAAGAGGTTATAATAAGCCCTCTGAGCAGGAAAGGAAGAAGTTTGATGCTGAGCTCGCAACGTTACTTCTAGATTCATAAGTATACAGCTGTTATTGCCAACGCTGGCTATGTAGAAATAGCAAAATTTACAAATAGTTAATTTATAGTGTTGCATGTGGCTGTGCATGCAGATACTGCTGTATCCATGTGGGAGTGTGTGTGTAGCTGGGGAAACCCGGTGTGTCTACATACTGGTAGATGTACAGTACGTGGGATGCATGCTCACCTTTTTCTTCTGGATGACTTTCAAAGATTGTGCCAGTTGACAGGAGTTTGGCTCGGCCTCCACTGGCAACAGAAGCAGAAAAATACCACAAATCATAGTGGGAGAGAGACTTGTTGGCTCAAGTATTTTCATTCACTATGTATTATGTAGTGCTGTTACCATCATTCACTGCCTACCTTTTGGAAGTCAACTCCTCATTCTCTGGCTAAAAATAAAATGAAATAAATCATAATAAAGTAACTGTCAATACAAAAAAAAAAAGATAACCACAATGTCTTGATCCATTCATAGTCATGTCATTATGTGCCCTTGGTTTCTGACTGCACATGATCTGAACCTGCAGCTGCTTCAGAATGTATATTTTTGTTTCGTTTCATTTTTTTTTTCACCTGGTGCCCCCAGCCATGGTTGTTACACCTTACTTATCAAAGAAGTCGGAGGGAGCATGAAAGGCATACTAAACGGCATGAACTTCCTCTGACTCCCTGCTGCCACAGTAAAAGGCAAAAACTAATGATTGATATTAATCTGCCCAGCCGATCGATGAGGGAACAGCACTGAGCTCCACTTGGAATATCACAGGCTCGTTTACAACTGAGAGAAAAGGAGGGTGCACGGGACGAATCATCTGGCATATGTCCAAGGATGTTTATGTTAATTCAGAGTGGCCCAGCGGTAGAGGGCTGCCAGTGACTGTATCCTTAATGAAATGGAACTGAATAAAAGCCTTATTAATGCTCTGTAATCTTCTAAGGGTGATTTCTTTATAAATGAGAGTAATCCTGAGATTCTACCATTAGTGGGAAGAATTTAAAAAGAATACAGCCGAGTTCTGAAAAAGGAAAAAGGAAAAAGAATAAAAGAACAGGCCTGCTGCATTGCAGGCACTGAGCTCCAGTACCAATACCAGTGCCTCATGCATTTAATGTCAGCATCACTGCAAATACCATTTGAGATCTGCGATTTTTCAAACATCAAAACATGAAAAAGCGAATCTTCAAGCTACAGTTGGAGGCTCGTGATCACCCTGGGACCGACTTTAATCTTTACAGCGTCTGTTTGTACCAAAGATGGCTTGAGCCAAAAAACATCCCTACAATATTTTGTTCTTTGTGAGGACCTGAGGCTTGTAAGCAGTTTTGTGTACCAATCCTTGAAATCTTACATTATTTTACAGGCTTACTGTTGGACATACATTAAAGATAAGGTCTCGCACTTTCAGAAGTGCAACAAAATACTCGCACATCAATGGGTAGGCAGACGTATGAGCACACACTTACACATTCACACAGATACATGCACACACACACACACACACACACACACACACACACAGAAACACATGCCAAACTTCTCATCTTCTTTGACCGCAGGATGGCCGTAAAAACAAAATATTGATTGTAAGAGAGGGTAGCAGAGATCTTTGAAACGCAGCTGAATTGTGTCTGTGATAATGGGATCTCTTCAAGTTCCACTCCAGTAGAATGGCTTCCAGCAGCTTTCTACCCGACTCCCTTGCACTTTATTCTACTTTTGTCTCTCCAAAATGATCCGCTAGGCCTCCAGGAAAACTGACTGAAACCCACTGTGCTGACTTAGAGCTCACAACCTTTGTGGAGTGGATTATACAGACTTAGATCACAATGGGGCAGTGCTGCAAGTCAAATGATATCATTTGAGGTCTACACAGGAGCTGATATCAGTGTTTTAGTCAGTGCTTTACCGGGGGAAGGGTTATATTTAAGGATTACACCCAATGCTACATATTGAAATAGTACTAGTATATAGTAGTAGTAGAACTGATATTAGACATATTATATTAGAAATAATTTATTTTGCTTTCAATTACACAAAGCAAATTTGAAAATTTTAATTCTTACAGATGAAGAATAAAGTAAGAAAGCACTCCCCTTTCATCAGGACTGAACTGACAGAGAGGCCAAAAATACAAGTCCAACAAGTCCAACAATTTTGCCATACCAACTGAAAAGGATATGTCAATGTTAGGTCAACTCCTCACATCCGCTGCCCCCCATGTGGCCAAGAAGATCATGTATCTCAGGGTTGAGATATCACATATCATGTAAATTGATTCTGCTGATAGCTGGCTCCATTGCTCTTTCAATGATGAGCTAACATAGCATTAGCTTACGTTATAGTTTCACAGACTGACAGGAGAAGCTACAGCACAGCCATGAACGACTGGAGATCTGGATTAAGTCAATAAAACATTAAAGTGATAAGTTATTAAAATATTAATGTGATACTAAAAGTATTACTATCTACTAGAGTTATTAGTCAGAGCTCGAGTGCTATAGCTACAAGGTTCAGGGCTGAAAAATGACATTAATGACATGAATATTAGCTTGTGTATTGACCATCAGACTCATCACTCTGTATGTCTTCTGAATAACAAAATCAAGCATCCCTAAATCACTTTTTAAATGATGCACAGTGGCATTTTAATAACTAAACAACACCTTAGCCAATATTGACTAACACTTGTTTTCAGTGCATGTTTATCTGAGTACTCAGGCAGTTTAGCTGATTGAGTTATTTGTGTAAAATGATGAGAGTGAAGCAAAATAAAGTATCCAAAATACTGTCAAGGTTCACTGACAGTGACAAAAATGAATATTGCTGGTTCACTCCAAGGCCACTTCTATTGTGAGCTGCACGTTACAATCCTTCCAACTGTTTGCTCGCTAGCTGTCACTCTCCCTCACTTGTGCCCTTTTGTGTCTCTTCCTGTGTGCTCTTTCCACAGATTATTTTAGGATATTTTTTCTCACTGTTTGTATTTGGCTCCCACTGGTTTACCAGTTGAGAAACCTGAGTAGAAGTTCTTATGAATTAGCACTACAATACAAAAGAAACAGGTGCAAACCAAGTTAAAAAACATATTTTCTATATACTGTATACCTTATGAATAATGAAAAAAATCGCAGCATAAAATACACTCCAACTCTTGCTCTTCAATTAGCATTATCAAGTAATGAGAAGTGAAAATGGAAGCTGTGACCCTGATCCATCTATAAATCACACATCACAGCCCAGTTTGTTCCGAGGCTCTCACCTAGGGACGTTTCCAGAGAGCTTTTTCCTCCTCCTTACAAGCTCTTATTCCCTCTTTCACTCTCCCTCGTATATGCAGTATATTGCACATTATTTACCAAACAGCGCATGGAGACATCCAGCATGATGTGTTTATTCACTCAAAATGATTTCCCTGGACACCGCAGAGCTAGCGTGCTAAGTTAATTGAATCTGGGCTTAATCCGTGCCTTTCCCCAGTTCCCCCCCCCCCCCCCCCCCTCCCCATTCCCACAGTCTCTAGACAGTTCCGTGCTGAGGCCCGGTGGGGAGCTGTAAGTTTAAGTGGTGTTAAATATTTACAGAGGAGAAGGTATTAATTCATATTTTACTGAAAAAGTCTCTTATTCCTCTGTGCTCCCAGTCAGGGCTGCTGTGGAAGTGAGTGGTGGTGAGAAATTCACAGAGAGAACAAGGGAGAAACAAGGTGGATGAACATGCAGGATTCATGTTTCTGGTTGTGTGAGAGGCCGGACAAAACTTGTATAGGGTATGAATTACAAGGGATGGGACGCTGTGATACTGCATCTGGATTGAAAGGATTTCTTTTTAATGTTGTGCTTATTGCGCTGCACCTAATTTTGAACTTAATTCCCGAATTTACCCTCAAAATATCAGACAGTCACCTTTTTTGTAAAACCAGTCACAGAAAGTACAGCTGAGATATCGTGGTGCACAGATGTGGATGGCCAACTTATATTATACAGAGTATTTAATTCTATTTCTAATGTCTAATTCCTCTTTGTGATGTAGTTATATTGTGTTTTTCTATCCACAACAGCAGCGTGGCTCTAGGGGTAGCAGTATCAGTCTGAAGGTTTCTTGGTCTGCCACTTTAGTAAATATTGCAACAACTATGAGGTGGATGTGCCATAAAAGTGTGTACCAATTTCCAGAGGTGGGAGTAAGTCAAATGTGCAAGTCACAAGCAAGTACTGAGTTACTGTGGTGAGAATCAAGCAAGTCGAGTCATTGCTTGGATCAAACAAATCACAAATCAATTTATATGACATTCTGATTATCAGCCCCAGTTTCCATTTCAATCAGCTAAAATACAGTGGTCATGAAAAGTTTAATTTTACTTTCAACATTAATGAAAACTGTTGCAGCTGGCTTATAAACCTTACTGACATTTGACATTTTGTGACTCCAGCCACCCACTGCTACAGTTATTATTTTTGACGTTATTATTATTATTATTACCTCTGCCAAGACAGTTATGTTTATTGATCAGCAAAATGTACTGAACTGATTTTGCACCAAACTTGATGGAGGGATGTGACATAGGCCAGGGAGGAATCCATCGAATTTTGTTGCAGATCTGGTTAAAGGGGTGGATCCAGGAATTTTCTATCACTTTTTCCTTAATGTATAGGATTGTTTGGCCTTGGTGTAGGTATGTGCTCTACTGAGTGCCATTCTAGTTATTACTTTTACTATTACTATACATCTTTGTGTGGAACCTGCATTGTGCTATGTTCTCTTTTCTCAAGCTATCCACATTTCAGTATTTTTGGACTCAGCCTCTTCCTATGACAGCTGGTTTGCAGGCTTTGCACTAATAATCATCCAATCATGTTTCAAAACCAAAATGTAACTTTAAAAAAAAAAACTAGAAAAATGCAAATATTTAATAAAAGCAAAGTCAAGTCCTTGCGAGTCCTCTGTCTTAAGTCTAAGTCAAGTCTCAAGTCATGAATACCAAGTCAAGTCTTACATCAGTGTTAATCAAGCAAGTCTCAAGTCCTCAAGTTTGTGACTTCAGTCTGACTTGGATGGAAGGATGAATCCAACTGATTTTGGTGATCCTTCTTATTTTTCCTGTAACACCACAAGCAGGTTAAGAGTCCTGGTTCAAAGTGAAATATCTTAAATCCATGACTTTTCATTTAGCACCATCATCAGTTCAAATTTGAATTTGCCAATGATAGTTTGGTGGATGCCCAAATATCAGCCTCAGCTGTGCTTTGTGTTTACTTTGCACTTTGCAGTTGCTAATTAAAATAAACAAAACCAAAATACTGAATTATTGATGAACGAGAATTACCGCCTCATGGTTAGATGCCTCTGCCAAACAGTCAAGTTGCAGGAATTATGGTCAGTCAATCTTCCCTTCTTGAGTTAAAACAATTATAAGGGCCAGAGGTGTTTTCGCAGAATATTATCATGTCACAGTGACCATTGACCTTTGACCACCAAATTCTTATCAGTTCATCCCTGAGCTGAAATGAACATTTCTGCCTAATTTGAGGAGTTCCCCAGATATTGTGTTCACAAGGCCAAAACCATGTTTTTGTGAGGTTACAGTGACTTTGACCTTTGACCTCTGGCCTCCAAAATCTAATCAGTTCATCCCTGGGTCCGAGATTACGTTTGTGCCAAATTTGAAGAAATTCCCTCAAGGTGTTACTGACATATCACGTTCATGAGAATGGGATGAACAACCCAAGAACGTAATGCCTCAGGCCCTGGCTGTCACAATAATGACATATGAACTATAAAAAATACATCGTTTCTTATTTAAAAATGGAAGTACATAAGGACTCACTCATAAATCCAAAATTTGCTTTGAGGCATAAAAATTAGCAATTTATTTTAAGAGTAAAAATAAAAACAATTTCTAAAGCAGAAAAGCCTTCACCATTATGTGCACAATATTTGTGTATGACTTGGACCTCAACTTATAAGTAGCAGTCCACTGTGTAACATTGTGGTTGCTTCCTTTGTCCTTTCACAGTTGTGTCTGTTATCTGTGCAATATTATGAACATACAATTACTACATATTCTACATTGACTAATAATAATCCTCACTAACACTACTGCGTTTCACTCTGACTTGTTTACACATACATTGTAGCAGTCTACATATTTGTAAGGTTGCCAGCTTTTCACAAGAAGAATATCAGAACTGCTGCTGATGATTCAGGGTTTTATCATAACAAATGTCATTTTCTATGGCACAGACAAACATTACCTGTCTCCTTCTGAACAAATTAATAATTCATCGTCTCCTCTTGAAATATACTCCTGCCAGTGATTTTCATGCTTCACAAACATACAGTGCACTATACGGTGTGTGTGTGTGTGTGTGTGTGTGAATGTGGCGATACATGTCACTGGCATGTGCTGAAAAGTGGCACCTTGCCTTGGCATGAACTCATACATTGGCTTTTGGCTGCCAGCATCAAATGAGCGCTGTGCAAATTCTCTTGGTGGCTGGTCACAGATCTGAAAGAGACACCTCGTGATAATCTGGTGCCTTGAGACAGATTGAAAGGGACAGTTGCTATTCAACCAGCACCACAGGTAAGCTGGTAAAGGATCAAGTGAAATGGTTGAAAGCGACTCATTAATGTAATTACTCAGTATGGAGACAGATACACATGCTTTTCATATGTATTTTATACTTCCTCAGATTTTAGATGTAATTTCCTATAGGAAAATCTATTATCATGATATCTAATATTATATGTGATCATAATGACACATAACAAGGAAGTGTCAACAGTTTTGTGTGAAGTGAAATATAAAACACATCTATACAAATACTGGGGGAAGTATATATTCAAATTTCACACTTAGTTTGCCAAACGGTTGGCTGTAAAACAAATGCAATCTGTATTAAATACTATGAAAATATGGTGTGGTCCTTTAGAGGGGTTTCAAGTGTCTTCATATTAAACTTCCACAAAGTGAGATAATTATGTGAAAAGTTAAAAAAATAAAAAAAACGTGTGAGTGAGTGTCACTGAACTATCTCTCTAAATAGAGTTTGCAGTTGGCTACTGGAGAGTTGGCTACTCCAATGTTGGATTCTTTTCATTTTAAATCTATTTCTGATTCTGATTATTTTTGACAGAAAATATGATTAAAGTGCCACTGTCCCCACATGCAGCAAAATATATATATATTTTTTTTTTCATTGTCTGTGTCATATTCAGATTCGGCCTAGAGATAGACAGCTAGAGTGGAAGATGTCCGTTTTATGTAAAGTTGCTGGTATGATGTCGATATCACAATCAACATGTCTTTTCTGAGTCTGTTTTTTGCTGGGAGACAAGCGCGTCACAAGTGAAGAATAGGCAAGACGAAAAAAGCCCTAGATCGCGCGGTGCAGCTGCGAGGCGTGAGATGGAGGCAGTGTGTCCACTCTAACCTGTTTACATGGATGTTGATATGAAAACCAAGACGTTCTGCAGCCACAGAACACACGCACACACAACACATCCAGTGTGTTTTCCTGACCTGAGTAGCAAGTAGTTCAACCAAAGAGTAACTTAACTATTCTTTCAATAGTTTACAGAGGCCTGAGGAGGTCAAACTTTCACAAAAAAGAAAAACTAATAACTTAGAGAAAAGTCAGAAAAAATGAACAGAAATGTGTATCAAATACGATTTTTTCTGATTTTCTGAGTTCTTACTTTATTAATCATTATGTCACCCCTTGGCTGTTGAGAACTATTGCTTTAAACCAGGAACTTGACATTAACAATGTCACATTACATTAACAACATGTTACCCTTCCACTCCCTCTTGTCCTCACACACGTACACACACACCAACAACCAAATCTTCAAAGTGGATGAGACACAGTCCTGTTGATGCTGTTAATATTTTAAACTTTTCTGCCTTCAGGGGGGTTTATATATTTTATGAGGCAGGTGTAGACCTTTGTGGCAGGGGTGTACATGTGTGTGTGTGTGTGTGTGCTTGTGTGTGTGTATGAGGATCCTCATTTGGGCCTGGTAGAGGATCTATCTGCTTCAGTGCACAAAGTCAGCCCTTCAATTATTCACTGCACAACATGACACACAGATTTAACTTTTCCATTGAAAATGAGCACAGTTACGATAGTTGCCTTTACCTGTCTGCTTTGTAGCCACTCACCTTCTGCTGCTCCTACCTCCCCCACCCCCTTTCCCTTCTCTGCTCAATAATAGATAAAAAGACAACTGTGATTAGGTTACCTCTCCAGCCTGAGCTGCTTCATCTGTGCAGGGTGCAACATTTAGCAAGCAAGATTCTTTTTGCCCTATCCTGTGAAATAAAACATTGTAGACACAGATTTTTCAATTTGTATTAAAGAAATCTGTCTTGAGTTTAATTTTAAAGAGCGAATAAGTAACACTGGAATATGATTAAAACATGCAAAGCTTGCTTAGTAATTCAGTTTCACTCTGTGTGTAAATTTCTCATGTGCGTACAGTTGAGTGTTTGTCGCTATGCGCACTGGAGTTGGTATTTTGATTATGCTTCACGCTTTGTGTGCGAGGGAATGTTTGTGTGTCTGTTGTGCGTGATGGTCCCCTGATTGAACAGCTGTCATAGCTGGCTGAGTGTGTGTACCAACCAGATGGGGAACACAGGGGTCAATGGCACTGACACATTGCCACCAGATGAGCTTGTTGTAAGATCCATAGCACATAAACAGACAAACATCCGCACACGCACGCATACCATTGACTACCCCCCCCCCAGTGGTGTGAAAACAGATGGAGTTGAGGCGTAGAGAACATTCAGAAAGAGTAAGTTGTTGTAGTGACATAAAATGCTGTTTCGTTCTGAGATATACCAGTAAAGAGAAATGGACATATAAAAGATCTAACTGAAAAAAAAAAAAAAAAAAAAAACTTTTCTGGTGGCATACAGCAGGCTGCAAATTGATTCTAAAATGATTGTCATAAATAATCTATAATTAAATCAGTGGCAATGAAGGATGTTTATGATAGAAGAATTATATTAATAATAATAATTTTGAATTATGTGAGTGAGGGTCAAAGTGAGTTGACCTCACGCTTTCACATAGATGTGGATTATTGTCGATCATATTCAGATGTGTAAGTAAATAAAAAAGTAAAACTGAATATAAATGAACTGAAACAAAGGAAATGGGGAAAACTGCTACACTTAACTTGATGTGTTGTGTATATGTGCTTTATATGAGCTGTGTGTAGCCGCATGTAAAAAGCCGAGACAATGAACTTGAACCAAATTGGTTGCACATATACTCATATAACGTTGCCGCACTTCATTTAAGTAGAGACAGATGTGTTTGAATGGTCCTCTGTTAGTCTGTGCTGTGTTTGAGTGAGTGTGTTTGAGTGTGTGTGTGTCAGATGGTGCTTCGCAGTCTGTTACCTACATATGTCTCCTGTCTGTCCTGCCAGATTCTGCTGACATGTTGGAAATGTGCGCTCACTTTATGTGTGTGGATGGCTGTATGTGAATGGCTGCTGGGGAGAATGTGCACATGCATACAAAGCATGTTTATGTGTTGTTTGAGTATGCTTTTTGGGTGTATTTTGTGTATGTGTTGCTATACATAATGTTTATTAATCTGAATCCTATGGCGGATCAAAAATGGGAGGGCTGCTGCTGTTTCAGCTTGCAGGAGCTAAGCATTAAAATCAACACATGTCAATGGTCATGAATACAGAATCAACACATGAAACATGTCATAGTGTAACTGTCCATAGTCCTGAATGAGAAATCTACACATTAAATATATTATAATGAATCTTTCCATGGATCTGAATTAGAAATGAATATATAAACTGGAACTTTCCATTGTTCTAGATTAGAAATTAACATATCACAGCGAAACTGTCCATGCTTTTGATATTGCCTGCCCTGGTTATTGCATATGCGGGTAATTTTTCACACCATTTCTAGTAATAATTACAGCCAAAATTACTCACTGTTTTTCAGCGAACTTGTAGCCTGTAATTTAAATCCTGTCTGTAGAGATGTCCTTCTATTTCAAAGTGGATCTCTGAGTTTTTTTTTTTTTTTTTTTTTTTTATTCTGTGGGAAGATCTTCTTTCTTCCTGAGTTGTTGTCAGAAAGTGACAAGATGGACTGAGGCTAGCTGGTTAGCATGTTAACTAAGAAAAAGAAATAAAAAACGTGATAAAGACAAGAGTTAACATTGGTGTTGCTTTCCACTGCTGGAGAAAGCTCTTGGTGAATGGAATCAGGCTTATTTTCAAGTAGATTTTCACATAGGAGGAATTTGCTTTGGTGTTTTGGTGCATAACAATGAACACAATAAAAAGAAAAATATGAATAAAGATAAAGCAAAGCAAGTACTGCAAGTCAGGTAGCTTAAAGATAAATTGATAGCTTTTGCAATAAAATATCTATAAGAAAATGTGGAAAAAATATACAAAATATAAATGGAATACAAATGGAATAGTAAAGGGATGAAGTTTGATGCTGTACTCGCGTTTCTTCTAGACTGGTAAGTAAAGAACTGCTAATGCTTACGCTGGCTATGTAGCAATAGCAAACCTTACAAATAGTTCCTTTGAATCACCAGAGACCACAGGGAATAATTTATCCCCAATCTCGCCCTGTAATGTTAATTCTATCTGAACCTGGCTTCAGACACTTTATAGTGAAAATGTCCTTGGTCCTTAATTAGAAACCACAACTTACAGAGGGACTGTTCATGGTCCTGCATTCCAAGCACAGCAAAGCAAAATGCTGGTATTTTCTAAGTCCTTGCAATAATAAAAAAAATAATTTTATTTGTTAACAAGTGAATCAATGCAGTCAAGGTACGCCATTAAGGTCTACATCTATTTTTTCCTCAGAAACATACTAAAACATCTGAGTAAACTTTAGGTATAACACTTTTAACTGATTCCTGCTCCTGACTCCTCATCTCAATGAGTGCCATGCAGTCAGTGTTAGTCAGAGGAGCACATAAGCACATAGAGCAACAGATTATCTTTTAGGGAATATAAGATGTTTACCAAGAAAGGCTCCCAGACCTCACTGTGTCCAATGAGTGCAGGTAATCCATAGTCAAAGTCATTACAATTCTCTGCAGAGGAATACAATGACATTGTTTAAATTTAAGTTATTTCCCTCGAGGTTACGCAGAGCAACCCAGTTATATTCACATCACACCCTTTAGCTGGAAGCCCATGAATGCATAATGTCTAATTGAGAGATGTTGATTTGGAAAACAGTGAGGATATGCATTTTTAAAATATTTTAAATACTGATTACCAGATTAGATGGATCATTAAGATGGGGATGCTTTGCAATGTGCTATGTGTGCGCTTTTCATGTCAAGTCAGCCAGCCTTTATATGATTTCACAGTAGCACTGCACCATGCTGAGTTAATCTTATAAGAACATGAAGCTGTGTTTGTCTCTCAGATGAAGTCTGTATCCCAGAGTCTCCAGAAAATGACAGATGAAATATATTCTATGCATATCATGCCAATGTTTTCATGGCGCTGTTGGGAGACAGCTGAGAAGAGAAGCCTGCGAGGGACCAAGGCAGAGAGTGCATGTTCAAATCCCTCTTCATTGACTGAAAAAAATCCAGCTCTGGCCTCCAGACATACTGCACACACACACTCTTTCTCCCATACACACACAGACACACACTTACTATTTTCCCAGCTGCTCTCTTGCACTCTGTGATTTTCTGCTAGTGTCACTGTGACCAGCTTGGTATTGGCAGTATCAGGAAATGAGTCTCTTCTGGAGTGAGGCACACACATGCTCTCATGTACACACACGTCCACACACATGTGCACACACACACTAGCCTGTGGACATAATGAAGGGTTCAGGCATGCCTTTGCCAAAGCCTTGGCCCAAAGTTGCCCCTTCGGCATGGCATGAATAATGGATAAATGCGCACTGGGTGCCATCAAATAATAACAGAGTACTCAGACGTACCCAAGCACACAAACACCCACCCACCCCCACACACACATACACATAAGAGCCCCCAGCCGTGAACTACCGCCATGTGGGAGGGCAAACAGTGAGTGCAAAATGCCAGAGTTAAATAATTCTGTTTCTGTAGGATTATTTAATCGCAAAGTAAGTGGGTGGGGTGATGTGGAAAATCATATGAAGGTCTATCAACAAAAACAACTCTTTTCAAATGTGAAATGTAGACTGGTAAGAACTATGAGAAGAGGCACAAGCACTCAAACTGAGAGAGAGAGGAAAATACAGTCAGAGCCAGACATTGTGTGAGATAAAGTTAGCTTTGACATTTAATGCAAGTTCTTTATTAGCTTATTAAATATACAATTATATATACATATTTTTTTTTTTATTTCATTCCTAGTCGTGTGCCATCAAGTCTACTGCTCCTGGCAAAAGGGCAAATACCCTGCATATGCTGTATATTATGCATGATGCCATTTCCCCAGCCTGTTTGTGTTGCTCATAGAAGAGAAGGGAAGAGTTGTGAGCCAATGGCTCACAAGTGTCTTGCTTGCTCCCTGATTTCTTGATGCTCAGGAGATGTTGAGTTAATATTTAATTACTGACAGACATGTTTATCCATGGGCACTGATGTCATGTTATGAACTGGGGTTTGAAAAAACTCCTTTATTTCAGCCTGCGTCATTCAGTATTATCAATATCCATGTTGATGATGATCATTATTATCATTGTTATTATTTTCATTATTGTCTGTGAAAAGCCAGAGTTAAAAATGCTATTTGCAATTCCCCAATCTCCAAGTGAGGTCCCAGAAACGCTGGTTCGTTATAATGGTTTGAGAAGGTGGGAATGTTCAGAATTAATCAGGCTTCTTTAAAAGAAGACTTTATTGATCCCAGAGGAAAATTTACAGCAGTTGAAAGTGGTACAGAAAGCTGTAGGCTCTTCAAAATGAATGAATACACTGTAAAACTACACTATAAAAAGTTTGTTCAGCCTTGCAATGTAACTTTCCTTACTGCCTTAAAAAATATGAGTTAACTGAATTCAGGTTGAAGTTTTGAATGAGGTTCTTAAGAAAACAAGTTCAATGAAGTGAAGATATTCAGTTGAATCAACAACTGCTCAGTCACACCTTCCTTTTACATTTTCTCAGTTCAAAGAGTCAGTTCTTCATTTGACATTAAGAACTTCCAGCTGCAGCTGCAAAAACCATTTTGTTCTAGTATTAATGCAAAGACATCATGCAAGGCTGCTTCCAGAGACTGTTAAAGTCAAAGTGTACTGTGATGTCACGTTAACGAACGAGTGGATTCTTTGGTACGAATGAAGAGAACAAGGTCGTATTTGGTTAGAGGCGTTGCAAATGTCGCTGCCCCTAGTGATTATTTTGCAGATAAATCAAGTAACCCCCACCCCTAAAAAACAAGAGCGTGTAAAAACCATTGGCAGAACTATATGGGTGGACCGTGTAGAGGTGTGTGAAATTGCAGTCAGTTTGTTACTAGGATATAGCGTTCACTGTGTATATATACATACATATACTGTACATATATCGTTGTAAAGTTTGTTTGGCTGTGTAGTTGTGCACAATTCCTATAATTTATTCTGACACCTGTAATACTAAAATGTGACCACCAGTTACTACAAAATCTGCTGCATTCTGAAATATCAAATGAATAGTATAGAGTAGAACAAGAGGCTTCAGATTGTAATGAAGCTGCTCCACAGAAAGAGTTTAAAGGGAGGGATTAGTAAAGTTGAAGGTGCAATAAAATGTAAATATGAAGTAGTACAGACGGGAAGATGCAGGGCTAAAAGAAACAAATGAACAAGGCAGAGAAGGAAAAGTACAAATGAACAAACAAGCAGGTCGTTCGGGTTATCAGTCAGATGGGGTTATCCATGGATGGATGGGCAGATGAAGTGATGGAAAGCAGCCTGGTACCAGCAGCCACAGAGCCAGCCGCCAAGCCAGGGGTGGGAGCGAGCCAAGCCCAGGAGCAGCAGCCCAGCCCCGGGTCAGTCTGCTCCAAACTCCCCCACTGATCTCCACCCAATTAGCATGTAGTTCCATCTGCTGCCTGGAGTGACACACACACACACACACACACACACACACACACACACACACACACACACTGATACGAGCACAAAAACACACAGACATGCAGACATGCTCGCTCACATACACACACAAATGCACACCGCTTCCATTACCCATAACAATTGCTCAGTGACAAGATAAGTGATAGCCTCGTCCAGCCTCCTGCCAATTATAGCCTAATGTGAAAGAGACTGATTCACTATCGCTCTCACACTGTTTGGAGGGTGCAACCATGTGTGTGTGTGCGTGTGTGTGCGTGTGTGTGCGTGTGTGTGCGTGTGTGTGCGTGTGTGTGCGTGTGTTCCCGTGCATGTGTGTGTGTGACTTGTAGAGAGCTTTCTCGATTTGCAACGGTGCTCTGTTGAAAACATCTGTGGCTGGGCCCAGACAGAAGGAGGCTCCTTTCTATGTTGGCTGCAGGCTAGCTGTCTCGCTCTCTCTGTCTCTTTGTCTCTCTTTCTCCCACTAAGCCCCACAATCTCTCCAGCAATCAATATTTAACAATATACCCCTTACTGAGAGACAAAGATTGAACGTTCGGAGAGGGAGAAAAGAAAGGAAGTCGAGAAAGTTTGAGGGAGGAGAGAACAACACTTATATTTGTTACTGTTTTCCTTCTACTGCCGGCAGTAATTTATGATACTGGACTTTGACATTAACATCCAGTTCCAGAAAACCTGACAAAAGGGAGCAGAAGGTATTCATCTTTAATTAGAGTTTCTGCCATGACACCCTCAGTCTGTTTTTAAAAATGGGTGGCAAGCTGACAAAAAACACAAGACTCCTCCCCAAAGCTGTTTGCTAATCAACTCCATAATTGAGCTGAATCAACTCACACTGTGTGTGACCAACATGGTCAGTGACTGCCTTTCACCATCTCTAATTATTGACATGATTAAAGTAAAGCACTTTGTTGTTAATTGTAATACTGGTGAGCGAAATATTAAGTCTTAATCCAGTTGTGTTGCATATTGTCATTTCATATTGCATGTGGTATATTCACATATTAATGTAAAGGGCTTGTTTAGAGCCTATTAGAGCAGCTTGTTTCTGTTCATGCCATGGCTGTAAAACTGGCATGGTGATCACAATCACAGTTATAAGCAAAAGCAAATAAGAAGCAACTCATTTCATTATGTAGCATCTGGAACTGTAAAAATATAACTAAAAGGATAAAGAGCACCTTTCAAACACAAGATGAATAATAAATCCTGCTGATTTGGAAGCAATGCAGAACATTGTGATTTGAATTTGTCAGGGATTCAGATGTGATGTGATATGCAGAGCAGGTGTTGCTTTTTTATTGTAATCACAGGCTCCATCAGTTTGTTCGGCCCTTTTTAAATTTTGCTTAAAGGAAGCATTAAATATCTGTGTTCAATGTGAAGCTATGGCTAGTACCTGGTGGGGGAAACAGCCAACCTGCCTCTGTCCAAAGGTAACAAAGTTCACTTCCCAGACCTCTAAAGCTCACCGACAAGTCCTACCTAAACAGACATACAGGTTGTTTGTCCCTCTGACCCATAGGAGTGCTTCCTGCATTAGTGCCCCTACGGCGGCAGGACATATGCCACAGATCACTATTCAATAATTAACGAACCAAAGCTATGGTAAAGATTTGATTTGTTTTGGTGCTGTTTGAACTAAAACAACTGGGTTAGGTTTAGTGAAAGATCATGATTGGCTTAAAATAAGTACTTTCTTAAGGTTGGATGACCGCTGTAGCCTGTGGTTAAGGTGATAGAACAATCATGGTCACGGTTAACCGAAACAACATTGAGTATAGGTTTGAAGCAGGAAACAATCAGTGTTAAAGTCCAATGTTGCATCAACCCGTCCATCAACCTCCACCTCCTTCATAGACTTTGTTGCTCTGTAACAATGTCACATGACTCCCTTATTCCTCCCATCATAATTACTGAGGCTGTTTGAGTACTTTGTCACTCCAACGTAAACATGTCGTTTTTGGGTGTTGTTTTACAAGACTGGTGCTGTCTCACATGATCACTAGATGTCACTTTATCTATATACAATGTATGGGTTTTATATAGTCTGATATTTCAATGTGGGAACGACACAGAAAAAATTCTAAATTCATTTACCTTTGTTGTAACAGGAAGGAAAAGTCTCAGACCTGGATACCTCAAAGTTAGATACCTCAAAATCTGAACTCATAAAACAAATCACAAAATCGTCAATGAAAATCCATTCACCTCCACTGTATTGAAGTGGAGCCAGATAAATGTATTTATTTACTTTTGTCATTTGGTTTAACTGGTCCTTTAATCCTGGGATATACTTGGTAAGTACATGTTATCAGAAATCTCAGTACAGAATCTAGATCACTTTCATTTGTAGTAGAAAACCACAAGGACTACAAGATGCAAAAGGTTCAGTTAAATGACTCTTCTGCATATTTCACTCAAAATGATTGAGGACTACAGCTGAAAATCATGAACAATCGTTCAAAAGTATTCTTTTAAATTTATTAGCAGCTGTAAAATAAGCTGTGCAATAGAAGTTTATACAACTAATCTATAGCTTTTGCAAAGAAATCCTTCTAGACATAAACATGTTTCTTTTATGAGTTTGGCAGAAGCTCAGAGCAGTAACTCAACTAACTGGAATGTAAACAAGCACAAGTACATCCTGGCTTTGAACCAGAAAATGCTGTATATCACTACAACAACCACTCCAGGTTTTCTCACCATTTTATTTTTGTGTTCCCACTCATCTTTCTTTATCTTCTTGAATATAACTTTGCAAAATGTTGAGTGCTTTGCCAAAGGAAGCATTTTTCCTCCTCCTAAATCTTATTCTATTTATTAAATTATTCGCATGAATGTTTTACACAGTAATTCTAGTATACCAGTAGGGATTTAGACTTGATTATGGGTCTTTTCTGTGTGTATTCTGCGGTCTAGCTGTTTATACAAATACAAATCATATTGTTGAACTGTATTTCTAAAGTGTAATTAACAAACTTATTCTAAGACACCATAAACTCCTCTCTGTCATGAATAAGATATGACCTTGTGCAGCAATATGTACCTGAGGGGGTTAGAAGTCAATGTCCCACCTTGTTTTATTAAGGTCAACTGCTGACATTTTTAATTCAGGTTTGTAAAGCTGAGCTCATGACAGAATCATGACATGTTGAGGCAACGCAGGGGTTGACACTAAATGTCTCAATAATTCATGCAGCTTGGATTAATTGAGAATGCCTGCTCTCTGTGGTATTGAGGGAACATGAAGGACGGAAGGAAGGATGGATGGATGGATGGATGGATGGATGGAGGGTGGGTGGAAGCAAGAGGGCAGTACATATGTGTGGTCTGTCTCTGTCATAGTATCACAGCTTCCCTTTAGAAAAAGAAAGACACTGCATGTCTATGGGAAATTGTCATTTTGTTTCAATTTCTGACTCATTTCCACCAGGGAAATGCGCTACTGTGTTTATTTCAGCGTGTTTCAATGAAATCTGTGTCAGGGATTTTAAAAATGAAGTTGAGTGCTGAACAGCGGTAAAGTGGTAAAAGGCCGCTGTCTCTGGAGCCATATGTGTTGCCTCTGCTGGCTTCCCATCAAATCCTGCTGCAGCTGTATTTCGTCTGCCTCTCTTTCTACTTCCCAACTCCTCAAATGAATGAAATGCTGAAATGTCTCCCTTTATATGAATCCAAATCCCTTCCAACATCCAGTGCTGGGAAAAAATCTTACAACACAGTTATTTGCACCAACTCATTTTTAAGTTTGATACAAATCTGTGGTGTTGTATGTACTGCTTCCAGCCTCCAAACTGCAGCTCTTTCTGAGCTAGTTGCCTTCCCCCACCCACTCATGCCTGCTGTACATTTCTGAAATAAATACACACTGCCACTGGTTGCAAAAGCAATATGACCCTAATTCAGTGTTGCAAACTCACTACATACCGCATAAGTTACTGTGTACATCAGTGTGCGTTAGTATTGTTGCTTCGTTTTAGCATTTTCCCCTCAAGGTATCTGTAAAAATACAGATACAGTGTGCTGGAACCACTCATAACCTAGAACCTGGAAACTGAACTTGAATCGACTCACATGGTGTTGGAACACAACGAATCTATTACACATTTAGGGGCTTCCTGAATTTTATAAAGTTATACATTAAATACACAAAATAATGTTTTTAAGTTACCTGCCTAACACTGCTTGTTAAACCAGAAAGTTCATGCACAGCAGCACTACTACAGCTGGACTGTTTTCACCGTCTTGGTGGACGCTAGCTCAATAGCAATTGTCTGAGCACCCCTGTAGCGGTTCTGCCCAACCCCTGTCTGTCCTTCCCCTCGGCAGAAAAATGGGAGGCGTGGACGTACAGGTCAGGACTGACACCAACAAAAACCAGGAGTCCCCCCACCCACCCCCTGCACCAGCTTTCATTAAACGAAGAGACGTGGAGGCAGATGTCAGGTCAAGGTTGAAGCTGAAATTCTACAGATCAGCTTAAGCCTTTATGTTGGACACGTCTGACCCACGCTGACTCCAGAGAATGTCTCGAATGCTAAGAATGAAAAGTCATATCACACCGCAGCTGCATGAGATGTAACAAATGCAATTGACTGTGGAATCCTTAAATAACTGCCTTGTAGTTGTGTATTTCTACTTATACGACTACCACCCAAGGCAAAGCGCACATGGAAATGTCCGAATTTCTGCTAAGTGTGAAAACATCATAATTACAATATTTACTTGTAAACATGGGCAGATTTGGTTTGGCAAAAAAAATACAGCAGAGACCTTCAGACACCTTCAGTGCTGGGGATATCCCTGGTGACCAATTAGCAAACTTAGCAAACTTTACAAGTGGCATGGGTAGAAAAATGAGAACCTGCTTCCCTAAAGCAGCACCATCCTTCTATTAGTAATTTCTGTAATTAATCAAAGGGTAAACAGTAAACCAGTAAGGATTTAAGGACATTGAGAAATTAGAGTCAAGTTGTGGGGCTGCATATTCATTTGCATGATGTTTTTTTTAATCTAATAAGCAAATATATGATCTTTAATGTTTCATACCTACTCATAAATTAAAATATGACGCAACAGGGATTACAAACTAGTAGCTGTTAATGTTTAGAAAATTTAGTAGAGCTAAGGGAAGTATTTTGGAGGAACAGCTACTGTAATGTATCCTGATAATATACTGCAAACAATTTACACATGCATGTGTGCAAATGCATAAAAGTCAATTGCTAAGACTGTACTGAACCAACATAATGAGTTTCTTAAAGGAACTATTTGTAAGTTTTGCTATTGCTACACAGCTAAAACTAGCATTAGCAGCAGTTTACGTACCAGTCTTGAACAAACGTTGTGAGTTCAGCAGCAATTCATTTTTTAATCGCCAAGAGTTGTCTCTAGTGTTAGAAAAAACACCAATGTTAACACTTGTTTCTATCATGTCTTGCAATGAAGTTAGCATGCTTACCAGCTAGCACTGGCCCCTCTCGTCACTTTCCGATAGCGACTCACTGTGGCCTCCAATCTGCCCTGAAGACGTAGCGCTGCTCACAGCGTACATTATAACCTTTTGTCTTTTAAACACAACAATGGCCAAAGCTCTTGTCAAGAGACAATCACCACCACCTGGTCGAGGCAAGAAACCACCTCCGACGTTACAAATGGCCCCTTTAAATATAGTCCAACATTCATATTTGCAGCCCCATAGACTTAAATATGACATACTGTTGAATGGTCTTTACTGTGGGACACTTGTAATCGTTAACTGATCCATTTTTTACCAAGCACACATCTGATCAGTCACTTTCAGAACAGACAGAGGGCAGCTGATCAAGTGGAACCTTTGGGAGGATTTGTTGGCTTCTTTTATCACTGAGAACATCATGTTACATGATAGTACACATGCTTTGAACACATGAGCTGGAGGGGGATGTTGTTTGATCAGCCACTCCAGCTGAAGTTCTGAACAGGTTCCTTTGTGGCACTTTCCCCACATTATGTTTATGTGTGTACATGTGTACAGTGCAGTGCTGTGATGCTCCACAGACAAGCTGAGTCACACTAGTGCTTTTCACTCTCAAGCTTTGTGATGGATCTCCTCTTACTGGCCATGAATTCAGATCACCTGGCACATCCACAGTCAACACATCACTTCCACTTATGGCTTTTCCAATACACTTGACAGTGGACTGTTAGTGTATGCCTTTAAGCTTAGACAGACCATTAAATTAGACAAACAGGGCTCTTTGAGTTTATTAAGGAACAATCATTACTCGTTTTCAAACTGATTCTTATTTTAGTATTAATATCAAATTAGGGAAAATTGCTGTAAAAAATGAATCAATTGTTACCATTACAATTATTATAAGAGGAAGAAAAACAAGAAAGAATGATAAGCCAGTCAAACACAGAAATAAAACTCCATTAAAAACAGCTACAACCGTGGCAGTGAGCTACAACAGCTCTGGTAGAGAACTTGATGTAGTCATTTTGCTGTTTAACAGTGCATTTCAGAGTGTGATGAATGAATCTCACACACCACAGCACAATGGAGACTGGAGCTGTGTTCAAACTGACCAAAGGCCACAGGTTCACCTGACGACCAGACTCACAAGTCAGAGCAGTGCAGCAGCTAGCCTGAGCCTGGCCTTCTGATTGGTTTGCTACAGAGCTGCAGTGTTTCTTGTTGCTTTCAAGATGTATATTTTTGTGTACATTTATTTTTGTAAACTCCAACAGAAAACGTCTGGTGACTTTTATATAGAAAGTAATACAGAATAACAAATATGTTCACACATATGGAAGTAGTGGGCCTATCTTGCCTCTCTTTGCACGCTTGAAACCTGCAGGCATGTTTGCATTCTGGTAACTTGTTAAAGTTATGTCATATTATAGGGAAACCATTGACTGCCATTGGCTTTTTCCTTATTTGTTTGACGTTCTCTCCTGCACATGCAACGACATCTGCAGCCTGTCTGGCCTCTAGTATTTAACTCTGCATGTGCAAAGAATGTATTTACCACATTAGCGTACTAAAACTTGCTAATTAGCACTTAACCACTTAGTGCAGCTGAGACATATGGAAATGTCATTCGTTTTGCAGTGTTTTTTTCTTACTTTTATTTTAAATTGTCTCATGTTTCATTTTACACTGAACTGGTTTTTCTGTTTTTAAAATTTAATGGTTTTATTATTTTAGTTTCATTTGAATGTGCTGTCCTTTATGTGGGTTTTGTCAGTTTTTATTATTTTTTTTTATTATTGTCAGTATTATTTGGTTATAGACCGTAGAACTGGAGAAATGGCATCTAGCATTGTCATCAGGTAAACCAGAGTTGTTACAGTTCATCCTATGGGGAACGTGAATGTTGGTACCAGATTCTATGGCAATTCATTCTGTAGATTTTGAGACATTCCTATCCCTAGACTAGCATAGCTTTAAGTTTAAAAGTTTATTCTAACAACCTCTACTGCAAGCAGTAGTCAGGGAGGGTTTATATTTTTTGACAAATATGACAGATAAGGAAAAATGAGCATAATATGAGAAAAAAAACACAGGCAAAGGGCAACGAAAGTTTGTCTGCAGTGTGTGCGTGTGTGTGTGTGTGTGTGTGCTGGTGTATCTTTGTCAAGCCAGTCTAGTAGAGCTGTAGTGAAAATCAGACTTGGCAGTTGAGCATATAAAAGTAAAAGATTGTGGAAGGCCTCTAATCCCAGGGAGAGAACCCAGCTCTTCAATACTTAATACAATTTAAAAACATGGTTACCAGCCTTCACTTCAATTTCATCAGATGACATAGCTGAACATGCCTGTGACTGCGTGTGTTTGTAGTGTTCATATGCATATGTACAGCACATGCACTCCCTTTTGCTTGTTTGTGTCCTTGTGTGTGTGTTTCTTTTATGCATGTGTGCGTTTTTGCTTGTCGCTTATTTTGCCTCAAAACCTGCATAACCTACACAGGGCTTGCCAAGGGTGATTAAACTTGTGTAAAAACTGATGATGCTGCTTATAATGCAGTGGTAACATATGAGCCTTTCCTCCCAGCCAGTGTTTGACAAGCCAACATGCACGCTTCGATCTCCGGGGTGATAGAGTGCATCAGTGTGTGTATAACCTGCTGCTTTGTAGCGGATCCATGCACCTCTAAGTCTGCCTTGAATATGGAATGACTCCTGAATATTTCACATCCTACTTCTGACACCACCCTCCGACCCCACCCCACCCCCACCCCCCCCCCACCCCTCATCTATAATCATTGTTTATGGATCATTTAGTTTGTGCCTGCTGTATGCGTCTGTATGTTTGTGCTTGTGTGTGTGTGTGTGTGTGTGTGTGTGTGTGTGTGTGTGTGTGTGTGTGTGTGTGAGACAAAAAAGCATTTTGTCAGGGAGGAGCTTGGGTTGTTTACACAATGGCATCAGATACACAGAAGTCTTGCAAGAATGCAACACTGATCAAGGACAAACACACACACACACACACACACACACACACACAAACACACAGAGCGATATCATTCATAACACTTCTGTCTTTCAGAAACAATATGTGTCTTTTCAGGATCAATAACCTGCCAAGTGAGAACTACTCTGAACTTAAAAGCACCTAATCACAGAAAATATACTGCAGCAAACAGCCCACCATTGCTAACCACTACACATACTGTTAGTCTGGTTGCCTCATTCAGCGTCTGTGTATGAGTGTGTATGTGTGTGCACGTATGTTTATCTCCATGCGGATCACGAGGCCATTCTGTTTAGTGAGCTGTCAGACATTTGGCCAGGGTCAGAGCCCGAGGGACTGAAATCGGGGGTGGTGGGACGGTGGGGGTGGAGCGGGTGTGGGATGGTGTGGAAGGAGGGGAGAGAGGGAGAGAGGGGTGAGAGGTCTAGGGGGATACTGGTGAACTGTACTGACAGACACTGTGAGAGGACTTACAATGGCCTTCTGCAGACAGAAAGAAAGAGAGGGAAAGCGAGAGAGGGCGAAAGAGAGAACCTTTAAAGAAACCCAAACCCTGGAGTATAGTGCAGGGAGCTGGTGCGGTCTGTACACAGGGCCAAGTCTCCAAGCTCCAATCATGTTGTTGTTAAGGCCTGGCTCCTCCATGAGAACTGCCTCTAACACCTGTGCTACTTCCAAAAAAGGTGTCTATTTCACCCAAACTTTTATTTTCATGGAGTCTGCATACCTCGCTCCCTGTCCCTTATTTGCCCTCCAAGAAAAAAAAAAAAAAATTAAATAAAAAATAGGTGGCGGAGACAGAGGGGAAAATGCCGGGAGCATGTTAAAAACACATAGACATCAGGAGAGGAAGGGAGAGGAGCATGTGTGCTTGTGCCGTGCTTTTGTGTCCGGGCCAAACCGGGACCATGTGAGCATGAGAAATGGATATTGAAAACCAATACATAAATACTGTCCCCTGTCAGCAAGATTAGAAAAGCAATATCACATTGCTGGGGTGCATGCACGGCCGCTGGAGTCAGAGGGAGAGCGATAGAGGTGGTGGGAGAGGGATGGTAAGGGTGGGGGAGGGGGCGGGGAGATAGAGAAAACAGAAAGCAGGTAAATAACTGCAGGTGCCAGAGGGTCGAAAGTGGGAGGCGAGAAATATATATAAAAAAAAAAAAAGATAGAGAAAATAGAGAAATAAATAAGCAATAACTGCTTCTTCCAAGCAGAGACAAACACATTTACCCTGAGCAACAGGAATTAGGCGTTCCTTCTTGCTGTTGTTAAACAAAAAAATTATCCCACTGTTGCATATCTGTCCGGGAGGCACGCTTGTGTCGAAGGAAACCGCCGAGTCCAGGTGAATTCACGCCTTCCATCAATAAAACATTAACCGCTCAAAACTTCTCCTGGGACACACCGCCAAGTGAGCTAAACAAATGGAAATTCATATTGCATGAGGGCGCCATGCATGAGGTTATACTGTACCGTGCGCGTGTGTGTAAGGGAGTGTGTTAGCGATTGTTTACCATTTGACATTTCCATTTAATTTCTTGTTGGGCCGCGCTGAAATGACAATCAGTGTCAGAGATTGCATTTGTAGTGGTAAATAATTTGAGAACGGTGGCAGGCAGTGGGTGTGTCAGATGTTGCTCCTGTAAGATCAGGGGGGCCTGTGGGGGGATGCTTGTTTAGCAGGAGCCAGAAAGACTAGTTTTGTTGCCTGTGTAGCACTGCAGCGTTTTGGCTCAGACTGTTATTATTCACATTGTTCTTCCCATTACAGCTGAATGGAGGATGAATGACTGGGCCTGCATCTTTTCTACACCCAAAAGAACTTCATTCATTATTCTTGTTTACATCAGCATAAAAGGTATGATCTGGCTGCAGCGATAGATGTCATCTATCAGCGCTCTCCCCTCCTTCCTCACCCTCTCTCTTTGTCGAGCTGCTGCAGCCTATAGAAGTAGTCAGGTTGCACTGAATGGGTTGTACTGAAGTGGAACACGAAACTTGTGTTTTTCAGTGTCTGGTTACTAAACCTTTGCTCGCACTTTCCAGCAGCTGTAAAGTAAATGACATTTAGCCTCCAAAGGATTTCTTTCTAGCAGGAAAGCTACAGTGTCACTGCCTGCTGCTGTACCGCCACAAGCTCTCTGTAACGACTCTGATAACTTGGTTTGACCACTTTTATTAAAAAAATAAGTTAAAACTAGGCTGGAACTTGCCTTGTTAGTACAGAGCACATAGTAAGTTTGAGAAGATTATGCTGAGAATAAAGAGATGCTGTTAGATCAGGTGGCAAAAGGCTCATAAATTCAAGTTTGAATAAGTTTGTGTGCAGAAAAGTGCTCCCCAGGGTCAATGTTATGAGATTCTGGAGGAATGCCACCTTCACCTAAACCTCTCTAAGACTTAACTCCTAGTCATCCCAGCCAATCAGTCTCTCCACCACAATATCAATATCAAAATCGCCTCTTCATCCCTTACCCTAACCAAGATCGTGAGAAACCTGGGTGTCATGTTTGACCTGCTATCCTTCTCTGATTTTGCTTCATCTACTTGAACTCAATCATACAGGCTTATGCTCCTTCTCGGCCACTGGATTCCTCATCTAGCATTGCCATCCCTGCACACAAAGACACTGACAGTCCAGACTGTTCTCATCTGTGGTTCCCAGATAGTGGAATGGTAGATGGTGGAGCTGTCAGAGCAGAGGGGCCTTTTTAATCAGATTTGGTATTCACCACTTATATGTCACTTACTTGTTGAAGCTGTAAAAAAAGACCCCAACAGCCACTTGAACAATCATGATGTGATAACTCTTACTCTTACTCTCACCTATCATCAGTATTGAATATTAACCTTAAACGCACTGCATGTATAGGCCTAGTTTTGCATTGACCTGATTGTAACTGAACTGAAGTGCATTAACTCATGGATATCCAGTGGCTTCAGAAAGTATTGAGACCCCTTTACTTTTTGCAAACTTTATTGGAAACTCACGACCATCTCAGCAGCACTCCATCAATCAGGCCTTTATGGTAGAGTGGCTAGACGGATGCCACTTTGTGTAAAAGGCATATGAGAACCCTCTTCTATATCGACAAACATCATTTAAAGGACTCTGAGATCATGAGGAAAAAGATTATCTAGTTTGATGAGATAGATTTTGAAGCTCTGCCTGGTGTTCAACACCAGGCAGAGCTCCTCACTTGGCTAATACCATCCCTGTGGTGAAGCAAGGTGGTGGCAGCGTCATGGTGGCACATCAACACAGCCAAGACGACGCTGGAATGGCTTCGGAACAAGTCTCTGACTGTCCTTGAGTGGCCCAGCTGAAGTCCAGACTTCAACCCCGTAGAACATCTGTGGAAAGACCTGAAGATGGCAGCTCACAGACACTTCCCATCCAACCTGACGGAGCTTGAGAGGATCTGCCAGGACGAATGGGATAAACTGCCCAAATCCAGGTCTGCAAAGCTTGTAGAGACTTACCCAAGAAGATTCAAAACTGTAATTGCTGCCAATGGGGCTTCTACAAAGTACTGAGGTGTGGGTTTGAATACTTATGAATATAAAAGATTTCAGTTCATAATAAATTTGGAAAAATGTCTAACACCATGTTTTCACTTTGTCATTTTGGGATGCAGATTGGTAGACAAAAATGGTAATTCTGTCTATTTAAAATACACATAATAAAACAAAACAAAATGAAATGTGCAAAAAGTGAAGGGGTCTGCATATTTTCTGAGACCGCTGTACATATTGAAGCACATTAAAAGGATGGTGCTTCGCTTAGAAAAAAAAAAAAAAAAAAAAACTGAAATGACTGAAACGAATTGATACAGCAAACCAATTCATAATTTCTACCTCTGGTCATAGAATATGAAGGTAAATGAGAGAAGGCAAGAAATCATGAAAGGCTAGTCTTCTTGTCAAGATGTTGTGAGCCATCTCAGATGATGTACTGGTTGTCATGTATACAACACACACTGTTGTGTTGGGCTGTTACCTGTTTGATATAGTCTGATCCCAGCATTGGTTTAAGTTTTAGTTTAATTATTATTTTCCATTTATAAAGTTTCGGTTAGAAATGGAAAATAATAACTTTTGTAATCTGAGAAGATTACAAAAGAATTCTTACTGGAGCCTAAACTTTTCTGTTGGGCTTATTTCCAGAGAAACATAATTATAGTAAAAGTGAACAAGCATTTATAGACGTCAGCTTGTTTTACACTGTTTTAAGATGAATTGCACAGTTATGGAAAATCATTGACAGACAATTGTTAAGCACTACTCAGTGGATAACACGGATGTTATCAAGCCTGAAATGTTAATTTACATATTACGCGGCTAAACAGCATATATTTGAGAAAATGTGGAGGCCCTTCATTAATGCTGTTATGGATTTAGATTTAACAGAGGATCATGCGAATAACTGATTTATGTGGACATTGCTGTAGTGTACAAATTATTATTATTCTTTATATTTATAAGACTTGTTGCAATGTGCATATAATGCAATTAATTTACTCCAATTCAAGATTATTGTTTAGATTAAGATGTTGTAAATGTTTAGATTATTGAATAGAATTAATAACATATTGAATGTAAAAGGCTTTATTTCCTGCTGTTAAAAGTCAAATAAAAATATTAAATAATTATAAAGAAATAGAAGATTAATCAATCATTTAGAGTTGTGTTTGTGTCATGACATGATTACAGTAAGTCCAGTAGTCACTGTCTTTTAGCTCTGTTTTTGGTCTCTACCAACTCCTGCAGGAAATATCTGGCTCTTTAGCTTCTAAATGCTCCACCAGCAAGTATTTTAACCGGCTGTCTCTTTGATTCTGAACAACAACAAGCTATTTGAAGATGTAACTTTTGCCCCTGGGAAATGGTGATTCAGATTTGTCAGTATGTTGTGATATGTTATAGACTGAACATCAAAGAATCAAAAATTTATAGACAAGTTATTTAATAATAGAAATGATCCTTTTTTGCAGCCCTGGTAAGAGGGTGTTTTTCATTAAGCAGCACCTGTGGCCACATTTGTTATTTGTATGAACTGATAGGAATAGTACACTTGCAAGTCATGTCATATGGTGTGAATCCCTGCTATGTTTCTATAATTCTGACTTTAAATGGGAACAGGGTGTGAAAATTGAATGTGTTGTCGACCCCCTTGTACACACTAAAATCGCACTCATGTTGACTTCGAACGCCTCATTATCCAATCATGGCATTCCCTTGATCTGACAAGCTCTCTTCCTTCCTTTCATCCCCTCTTTCTTCATCCTTTAATCACTCCATCTCCTGAATTTCTCTGCTGTTTGGAAGATGAACAGTCATTCGCGTGCTGTGCGCGTTCTCAGTTTTCTCTTCAAACTTCTCTCTGATTTGGTATGCAGTAAGTAATTTACCTGTCATCTGATTCATTCAGTACATGTAAGCAACTTCTCCGCTTTTCTTTCACTCTAACTCATACACAAACACACACACACACACACACACACACACACACACAGACATACTAAGAAGTGAATATAAACCCAAGCATGCTTTCATTGCTGCTGCCCCATGTCCGACGGGTGCTGATGAAGTCTTTTTTACATGAAAGAAATCAAAATCCAGGGTGGTCGCCAGGGTGATAAGACAGAAGAGTGGGCTGCTGCTGCAGTTGTCATGGTGAAGACTTTTAACTTTGATTGGCTGGAGGCATGGCCTTAGGCATTTGGAAGGCCACTACTAGACCGTGGCACAGAGAGTGACAGGAAACTGACCAACAACAAACACACATATCCACACACACACACACACACACACACACACACACACACACACACACACACACACACACACACTCATGCACTGGGCTGAACATAAAAACATAAAAATGCACAAGTAAAAATATCTTTTCAATTTATTCATCACTTCAATTATGTTCATGTTAATGTCATGCATAAGTGTTCAATTATGTTTATGAGCATTTGCATGCTTGCATATTGTATGTGCATTTAGTCCCATTATATGTGTTAACGCATTTGAATTAGTGTGTGTGAGAGATGGTTCTGTGTGCGTCTACATTAAATGAGTTGTAAACTTTGCTTTTCTATTACATTTTCAACATTTTGCAAATGTGATTTTGTATCTTTCAACACAATTTCATCTACATAAATGTGACTGTGCAGGTTTATCGATGAGTGTGGGTGCGCTGTGTGCAGTGGCCACCCATCCACGTGTGTGTGCATGTCTGCGACTGGATTAGTAACTGACTGCGGAGCTATGACAGCCAAACACACAGCAGAACAGTTATGGATTTTAGCTTGAGGGCTGCTGTGGGGTTTCACGAATCCGTCTGTTCCTCTCATCCTTCTCTTCTCCTCTCCCTCTCATCCCCCTCTCCTCTTCTCTCAGGGACTTCAGTCACTTTTTTTTCAAATCAAAACTCCCCTTTAACCATGCCGACGACAGCTTTTAATATCTTCTGACGCCCTACTGTCAGTGTTTGCCTGTAAAAGTTCATCAAGGTTGTGCGCGATTGGGCGAGAAAAGTTGACGCTGTGCAAAGTTTCTCTCTGGATCTGGATCTGTTTAGTTGTAAAATTGAATTTATTTCTGTCTAAGAAAACCACACATTTGATATGAAATGGGAAAAAGAGAAATGTGTTTAGTTCAAAATGTGCTTCACTTTGTAAAAGTTTGAACTATGTAAACAGAGGAGAAAGAAACAAGTGCAGCAGAAGAACTTCCCACTGTTTTCCACTGTTTTGTATTTTACATCTGCTTTTTGCCTATCTAATGCAACAAGGTGGGCAAGATTTGACACCTACTGTATAAAACACATCTCCTAAAAAAGCCCTCTGAAATAGGTGTGTTCCTGCCTGTCAGGAGTGATGGTTATGGAAAATAAAAATGCACATATTCAGCCTCTGTGCTTTGGGGAGCTCTTACTGTTTCCATCCATGGAGCAATTTGAGCATCGAGGAAGGAACAAAAAAGGTAAACATGTGTCACTCAGTTTCAGCAAGCTTCAGTGGTGACGGGTGCATGCCAGTGAGTCAATGTGTTTGTTTTGTTTCCTCTTGTTGCCTCGCTTTTTGACTCTCCCTTGGCTGTGTCTCTTTGGAAACATTCATGTGATTTTGTAATTTCATTGCCTTTAGATATGTGCCACTGTGCTTGTGGATATGGCCATTCCATCTGAATTGCCCGTCATTTACGTGATGTACTATTACAGACTGAATAAGCTCATGACAACCTCAGACATAGTAGCATAAAGAAAGCAATTGTAAAATGCCCTTCTAACATACAATAAATGCCCCCTCTCTATACAACAGCAATGTGTGATAAAGAAGTGGTACAATTTATTTTATATAGCCACATATTAACTTTACAATTTTCCTGTGCTTCACTGTATATACATATATATATATATATATATATATGTGTGTATACAGCTATACCAACAGCCTATTATTTCCGCAGCCCTTTGTCTCAGTGACAGGGAACAAAATGGATTATCTGCAAAGCTGCCTCTGTTTTCATGGGTAATGTTGTAAAGGGTGAAACAATTGCCTTTGAGTCTTGACAGACTAATAGGTTGGAATGACAATACTTCTGACGCAGGCTGTCACTCAGATGACCAGAAATCCAGTGACACTTCCAGAAGAAAAGCATTAAGCCATCAGTGTTCTGGGGCCAAATTCACTTAGGCATTGTATCAAAATTATTTTGTGTGCATTGAATGAGGTGGGGGTGGGCCAGAAATGTGGAATGGCTGTATAATTTTCTTTTTGACTATATGAGGCCTGTCACATGATTTTGTTTTTTTAGGAACACAAGACAGGGCCTTTTTGTTTGATTCTCAGCGCAAAGTTTAGTTTCCTACTTATCTTGTTGAGTAATGTCCATTTGCTTGTGCATAGTGCCAAATAAAGTAGTAGGGGAGCTGCATTAAAGTTTTTACTGGTTTGGGTTGGCAGATATGGACAGATAGACATTTGATTCCAGTCAAAGAATTAAGGAAGCAGAGAGGATCCTCAGGTCAGTGAGTGTAATTGTAGGAAGTGCAATGGACAGGCATATTCTCTGCCAATAGCCAGATGACTGTGAGGGTAACAATATATGTTTATATATATTTATAATTATGAAATATATAAATAAATGAAATTTAAAGCAATACAGCGTTTTACTTTGGCCCTTTAATCCATCAGCAGGCATCCTTATACCCAGCTTTGAAGGTATTCATGGAAACACAGAAACTCCCTTTGTAAGTACTGAAGTTGCAAATGAATGAATGCGCATTAGACCATACGACTGCTAATTACCCTACTTTAAAGTTTGGATAAAACAAAACAAATGTTTAGGGGCTAACAACTGTAGCCCACACATCAAATAACATAACGAAAAATAGCAAACAGATGGTGCCGTCCACGCCAAGTGGGTAATTGTGGAGCCAATTAAGGTAAAATGGTAAATTTATCTCTGAAAAAAAAAAAAGATCAAAAACCAACTGTAAGCGCTGAATGAAACTATGGAAACATTTACTTGAAGAAAGAGTCCAGACTTCTGTCCTTTGCTCTGTCTCTGCTCTGCATGCACTGAGTGCAGAAACCTGCTAACAGAGGTTGGCACAGTAATGTAGTGTAGTGTTATCATACCTTTGTTGCCACATGAGGATATTTCAGGAAATAAAAAATGAAACCACTTAATCAAACCACTTACAAACACTTTGCAGATATACATTAGTTCGATATGAAGGTTTTTTTTTCTGATAAGATAAGGCATAATCTTAGTGGCTTCATGTTCACCCCAAAACCTCTTTATCTAATGCAAAATAACTATATATCAATGTGGAGACTGATAAAGCTGTTCATATACAACACTGTTGTTAGCAAAGAGCAGAGGGAGCTAATTTTGAGATTTTAGTTACTTAAATATTTACTCCGGCTGGCTGTTGGGGTCTAAGGATAATTACTTGGCGCAGAGTCAGGCTTCAGCATCAACGTGTTAGCAAAACCCACATAAACTGAATTCATCATTTTTTGTTGTGACAAGGGAAGCTCCCAGTTCTGCTTTGATTTGCACAAACCATTATGTTTCTGTTCTGAAGTGTTGCTTTAAAGTGTAATTACTTGACACAGGTTATCACTCTAATTTCACTGAAAGCTTTTCAGCATCCTTACTTTCCACATTGCACTTGAATAAGATGCACATGTTTGCACTTTGGACCATAATTGGTGCAAACTTTTTGCAATTTTATAAAATGTATGTGTACAGTATGTGGACACCAACAATCCAGCTTTAAACACAAAGACACATTTAGGAGAGGAATTTGAAACATAATCATAACATTTTATTCACTATTTCCTGGAAGGGGTCTTAAAAATAATATTATATACAATAATAGCAAGAATGCCGGCAAAGTATGAGACCAGTGCTGTGGATTAATGAATGATTCTTACCATTATCTGTCAGCTACAACTGTGAAAAGACTTTCTCCTTCAGCTGATTAAATCCCTGCAGTGTGGTGAAGGCAGCAGGACAGATACTGTATGTGTGTTCCATCTGCAGGCTCTAATTCAAAAGTGCCATACCATTACACACAACGACCCCACCATGATCAACTCTTCGCATCCAACAACCACACGAGGCTGCTGTAAAATACCCTCTCTCACACACACACACACACACACACACACACACACACACACACACGTTTGTGATTCTACACGTGGAGCCTGTTATTTCAATAGTTTATGCCTGGCATTGAGCAGTTTATGAACTACATTTTAATTAATGTGCTTTTAATTGCAGTGTGATGTTACACGGCAGCAATTATGACAGTAATTAAATGAAAGTATTATATAATAATTCAATTTAGTGGCTGTGAATAAAGTGTTATCTTTTGAGAAAATAACAGAACTCTGTCATCCATACATGACAGCATCTAATATCCACATTAGATAGTGTGTATCGATTACATAATATCTGCTTTGTTAACGGAGTCAAGAGAAGTTGTGCATCCTGCAACGACAAAGGGAGGAAATATAAACCTGTTACATAATGTGTATCACACCAATGCAAAAGTGTGAAAAGACAGAAACGCGCAGCTGTGGTGGAAATTCTTGTGAGTTGAAGAAAAGACATTACCCAGAGTTCAGATTCATATGTCTCAGGCAGAAGTATTTGCTCAATGCCAAAGAGAAATGATGAGCAGTACAATGCCTACGAGTGGATCAGTAATGCCACATCAATTTTCCTGAAGCTGTCAAGTCCTACAAGGCGCAAGTGTTGCTATAGATATCACAAGATTACAACACATTTCTGTACTTTACTCCAAATGAGGCTAGTCCATATCCGTGTGAGAATATTCTATTGGTTAATTAAACCTGAATATAGTTGGGGCGTCGAGTAGCTCAGCTGGTTGAGCATCCGCCCCATGTGCAGAGGCTAAGGTCCTTGCTGCAGTTGGCCCCGGTTTGAGTCCCGCATCGGACAGCCCTTTGCTGCATGTCATTCCCCCTCTCTCTGAATCCCCATTTCCTGTCTCTCTCTACCGCACTGTCTATAAAGGCATAAAAGGCCTAAAAAAATAATTTAAAAAAACAAAAAAACCTGAATATAGTCATATGTCTTTCTTGACCTGCTGCTACATGTGTCACGCCCTTTGCCTCACTTCATTCATCCTCATCTACAGCTGGATTTGGTCAGTTATGCCTTTTCCCCTATATCCTTATCTTTATTTCCTCGGTTACAGTGGCTAAGGAGGATAGTAGTGTCTCCATCAGGACACTATCAGTCATAATTGTGGCTAAAAAGTGAACAATTCTATAACTCTGTACTATCTTTGTGACAGGTGTAAATGTGAGCCTACAAAATAAGAAAGAAGATGAGCAGAAGAAAAAGTCCTTCACAACACTGATATACACCATTGAATTAATCGCACTCTAGTAATGTCATTAAAAAGAAACACGACCAGGCAAATGATGATGATTATTTAAGTGGATTTAGCTCCTTGTGACTGAGGGTATAAAACATCTGCACTAAATTACCTATGACTGAAATTTGATGGGAGGCCTATAGACACCATGAATTTACACCTTACAAAATGGAAAGAGGGATGATCAGAAGAAACACTTGGCTGTCAAAGTTCATTCCAGCAGGAAATCATGAGGAGTTATTGAACACTATGAAAGACGAGAGAATGATCTTCCTCTTAGGGTCAAATGCTCTCCCTTTGCTTGGTCTGCACCATATTATGCTTATGTTTTCATACTGCTTAGATGTATTAAGGCTTGTTTGCCTGGACTTAAGTCTACACACAAATGCAAAAAGGACAGTGGACAGAGTCAGCTGGTGCTCTGAATAAACATGCAATTTCCCCGATCTTACGTTTGTTTGTAGTCAAGTCACCTGTTAAGCTGTGAGCTGTTTGTGGTTGCTTAGCTTCTTATATATAGCTGCTTATTGGAGGTTTATCATCCTTGCTCTTGTTGTATAATGCATTTTTCTTAAGAAATACTGTACATTGTATATGCCAAATAAATACATAAAGGCTCTATGTAACTGTTGTATTGTTACTGTTCCACTATTGTTATAAGCCTTGCATGTGCAAGTGTCTCCCATTTGTATAAAACATGTCTCTTGTCTTGTCTCTTTTTAATGTGGCCGTTGTCTTCTGTGTGATGGTAGAAAATATTCATATAACATTATGACGGGCTTAGTTTCATAAGGTTTCCCCTCCACCCAGTACATTTCATACACTCCCTCTCTGCCACACAAGAGGCCAAAGTGGTGGAACTTTCTTTCTTAGCAAATGCCGACATGAATACACTAAATGATTTCTGCATTAAAAACACACTTTGACTTTAATCAAAAAGTTCCAGTTTCCATTTTACTTAGAGTGGTGAATAATTTCCACTTTGAGCTTTATATATATACAGCAATTGTCACTGCTGATCTGTAATTGTGATTTTGTTGGTTCAGTGCCTTCAAGTGGGTTTTCAAAGGGTCATAATTTGGGGGAAAATTTTGTATCTACAAAGAAATGAATGCAATGATTGAACATGCCTTTAATTAATGTTTAATAACTTGTAATGTAAACATCACAGAACCATGCGTAATGGCTTCAACACACTTGTACTATTAACCGTGTAAACATAGATTACTAAAGTCATTCATTTATTCATCTTTTTGAAAAATAGGATATTAAAATGTGTTAAATGTTAGAGGTTAAAGATCTTCCACTGTCAAAAACATTTTATTTTTTGGAAAATGATGATATAAGGAGGTTAAATGCTGGAGGCAATATGTCCCAACCTCCATTCAACCGATCACCCCATCTCTGACGGCTTCATGCTCTCTGACTCTCTGGTTGATGCTCAGAAATTTGATATCCCCTCCAAAATAGATGTCTCTTCAGACTAATGTTTTAGCTGGTGCAGACGGTGTGTGTGCGTGTCAATGTGCAAGTGTGTTGTGTGCCTGTAAAACCTGATTCTTTGCATATATTTTTGGATGTTTCTTGGTTGTGTACATCCCTGGCTGCCCCCCCCCCCCGCCCCCCTGCTGACCTCTCACATAAACACTCAAATATAAATGATGACACAGCTGCTAAATTGATTGCTGCCTCAACTTCCAGTCCTCTGTGATTTCCTTCCAGCATTCATCTTTTGGATCCAAATGTGTGTATGTCTCCTTGGACATCTATAAACACTTTCTCGTGTGTGTGTGTGTGTGTGTGTGTGTGTGTGTGTGTGTGTGTGTGTGTGTGTGTGTGTGCGCGCGCGCCAGTCTCCTGCTTTCTGGGTGCCTAATCGACACACCAATCAATGGTACACCTCCCATGAGTCTCCATCCAGTCAAGCTGTCACCAGGAGGTCTGTGGAGTGTCGGCCACTCAAGGACATCTTCATAATACAGCCACTCTCTGACCTTGAAGGTCAAAAGTCAACCATACTTAAGCCAATGCCAGTTAATTGAGGAAGTACACTGATCGATTGGTGGGCTGTGACGGTGGTGCTGGGAATACATGTGCATGTTAGTTTCAAATACATCCCCTCTCCTGGCTCAACAGCAAATGAGAACACACACACATACACTTGCACACACCACTCAGAGTTAATACATGATGCCATCACACACATGCACCCACAGGTGAAAGTTGTACCGTGCCTTTTTGTGCGCGTCTACCTGCTTGTTTGAGTCTTGAGAGGGATTCTTTAATGAGGGAGCGGTGCAGGCGCTCATGGAATCATTTAAATTTCAAATGCATGAGGTGATTATGCCAGTGAATTAGCCCAGTGACTTATTGTGGAATAATTTAGCTCAGTCAGGCAGAATGGAGACAGCTAATGTCTACGGAGACCTCCTCGCAGACATGGGGTGGGGTGGGGCTTAGTGGATTTACGGGTGGGAGGGCTAGTGGGAGGTGAAATAATGGAAACTGGAAAAGAGGAAGAGATGGAAAAAGAAAAAGCAGCAGAGTACAGGTGGCTATTGTGTACACAGACCCCACAAAAAGACACGCACGGGTGACAGGATGGATGGAGCCCACCGAGAAAGTGAGAGAGAAGTCAGGATGGATGTGTGAGTGAGCGAGCGCGGATGGGAGAGGGAAGAGATGAGCGGGAGAGGGAGAGGAGAAAATCAATGGAGAGGAGGAATGGGGGTGGTAATTGCCTGACAGACATGAATGGATAGAAGAAGGGAAGAGGGCAAGCATGCAGGTGCAGAGAGGGAACAGAGAGGCAGGAGAAAGAGGGAGAGACAACAGAAAAAACAACAAAAAAACAGCAGAAAAGAGAGATGAAGATTGTTCATGTATGCTATGAGACAGTTAACTGAGAAAATAAAAAGGGGAGGAATCATGTGAGGAACTCTCTCAGCTGCTATACCACAATGAGAAGAAGGAAGGGTCTTCAATTTGCATTACTAAATTCTTGGCCTTTAAAAGGCAGAGAAACATCCAAACAAGCTGACGAAGACTGAGCCACCACCACCATATCCCTGGCTATTGAAGCTAACTCTAACCTGTTAGCAAACATTTGCTCATTTAAGCATTTAGCAGATATGGAGCAACATTATCATCAAGACAGAGACATGTTTCTGGCCTCCTACAAATGTAAGTTCAATAGCCACTTGTATTTTAGCTCTGTTTTGGTCTCCAGTCTACACCAGTTACTTGACGCTGCGCAGCTAGTTTACACTGGGTTTTTTAAAGCTAATTTGTTCACGGGTAAAAAGGTGTAAACACAACCATATAAAATTGTTATCGTTGTATATGGTTATAGTTGCCTATTAACAATATGCCACATTTCTTGACACAATGTCCAATGTTCACTCTTCTTTTAGCTCTGTTTTGTTCAACTCCTGACCTAATTATCTCTCACTTTCATCTGACTCTTGTCTCTAAATGCTACATGCTCTAGTTGGTAACTGTGTCTGTCTGTTGTTTGGAGTTGGGCAGTGGATAGGCATGGAGGGATAACTGATCAGGCACGGGGCCCCAGGGGCCTAATGGGTCAGGGGCTCCCAGGGCTTCACATGCAAAATTCCACTGAAAGAGAGGCATCCTGACTACAGAGAGACACAAAACAACCACAAAGACTCATATACTTACTACAAAGAGACATGAAACAGTCATGAAGAGACATAAGACAACTAAAAAGACAATAAAACAACTAAACAGAAACTGATGATGCAAAACGACCATATAGAGACATGACTACAAAGATGCAAAGTGTCAATAAAAAAGGTGAGAGAGAACAAAACAACTACAAAGAGATCAAAATAATTACCAAAACCAAACCAAACCAAAATAGTGACCTGAAAGACACTATAACGCTCTGCAGAGTTGAGGGAGACAGTAGAACCAGGGGATGACTCTCTATGGGTTTGAGCAATCCCTGTCATTCAACGGTCATTTAATCAATTGTTAATACAAACATATTGACTATTGCAGCTTTAAAAAACTTGACATTATTTACCTCTGGTTCTGTAAGACTACAAAGAGACACAGACACTGTGAATGAGCACAAAGGAGAGAGAACAGACTTTTAGTGATAGTAGGGCATGTGTATGAGTAAGAGTCAAGAGTGAACCACCCCCCCCCCCCCCCCACACACACACACACACAGACACACACACACACACATAGTAGTATATTATGTTCAGCTATCAAGGCAATTATTTGCGATTAATCATTTGATTGATGTGGCAAACATGTTTCTGCTTACGACCAAATAATGGATCAATCAGGGACAGGAGAGAGATCATTTAGAAACACAGGAGAAGCCATAAATTATCTCTGATTGCCTAACACATGATTAATGCTCCAGTGTACGTTGTCCTAATGTGATTCATCTGTGTTTTATATGTAATTGGTGTATATTGAGGGGGATAAATTAGATGGGTGCAGCTGGCAATGAAACATACTTAATGTGGTTGTGTGTATCCAGCCTGGTGTCACCAAAAGGCATATGAAGAACATGCCGATTTAAGTCATTTTGCATTATCACTACCCAATTTTTTGCTTCTCGCATGTCATTTCACGTCACGTCACTTCTCTACTGACAAACCCCTAACCCTAACCCCAACTAAAAGAGTGTTAAATGACATGTGAAAAGCTTAAAAGGTTTTCACATGTCATGTAAGGCTGAAATGCCCTTAAAAGTGTCAAGCTATTTATGATATCACCTAGGTGTATCGGATTATTGTTTGAAGAGTGTCTTTAATACCAATAATCACTGTTCAGCTGTAAAGATCTAATACCACTGGGATCATTGTTAGTTTGGTAAACAATATTCTATTCCTACATTGTTGTAAGAGAATTGTTTTCCATCGGTCCTCACCAGCTCCCACCTTGCAATTACACATGGCTTTTCAGTGCATGAATAACAAAGAATTTACTATAAATCAATTCATATTAGTGCGCTGGACAGAGAGGGCAACTGCTGCCATAAGTGCACCTTCATACTATGATGATGTATAAAAAAAAACCTCGTAAAACACAGATATGTCATCATGCTTTGCTGTATCTGTGCTGTACCTGTGTCATTTACCATTTGTTAAAATGTCAGTTGATTTCAACTCAAGTAGAAATGTGATCTTTTGAACAACCAGTTTATGCAGTTTATGAGAGAAAATATTTTTGTGACAAAGAAACCCATAAGACCCTTTTCCAAATTACACCAGAAAATGTTTCTCCACATATTATGAATAATCTGACAGTTTTATCTATTATCTGTCAATAGAAGATATTATTTTAAAGAGCACAATAAAGCCCAAGCTGTCCACCACAGCTGGAGCATTAGTGAGTTTGTCCATTGTGGATTTTCAATCATTAATCTACAAACAACAGTATATGTAACTTTTTTGTCTTGAGTCAGCAAAGTCCTTGTCCTGTCCTCCTCCCGCTCACTTGGTCAAGTTCACGGCCAACACTTTTTTTTATCTTGATGTGGTGTCTTTCTTGAAACAGTATTTATCTGAAGGCTAAACCAGTATCTGTTTTGAGTTTTGTCTGCTACTTTCCTGCGTGTTGACAGCTGTTTTGTTGTTAGCTTATGACCTTCCCAAAATGATGTTGAAATACCAGTGTTAGGAAAAGAAGAGGATCTAAGTATCCACAGGACAAAAGGTCCACTGATCATTGGACCATCTATATTTTTTTTTTTTACTTGACCTTTAGTTCGTTTTTTTTTTTTTTTTTTTTAAGCCTAAATTTTTAATTTTTCCATAGTGTTTTAGTATTTCTCAAAAGAATAAAGTTAAGATTTGCTACATTTTTGCTTTGATTTGTTGGCAAGGAATTTGCCAATCATTGCTCATGTTTGCATGTAGTGCAGGGACTACTAAATTGCTGACCTCTCCTCTTTTCCATGATTTCTAACCAATCTTTTGTCAATTGTAATGCAGCTTTGTTTCTTCTTCTCAAGCATAATTGAATCAAAAATATTGTTATCAATTGAAATCTGTACAAATGGTGTAAAATTTTATTTCTCACTGTCAGTATCGCAAACAATACACATATAGTGGGATTAAAAATTTAAAGATGCATAAGTCAGTATTTTTCATATGAATAATGGATTGAGTGAGTACAGACTATGTAAATATACCGTAGGCTATATCTGATTTTAGTGCCTTTCTTACTGTCAAAAGAGAGACTATGTAACTTTTGCTGAAACAGCAGCGACTGTGGCCGCAGTTGGTAATTGTGGGATAATGGCACGGTGAATTTCCTTTAAAGGAACTATTTGTAAGTTTTGCTAATGCTACATAGCCAACATTAGCATTAAAAGCTGTTTACTTACCAGTCTTGACAAGAGCTTTAGCCAAACAAGAGGTCATAATACGTTGTCTGAGCATGTACGTCTTACCTTACGAGGCGGTCTGACCAGGCCGGGGCTAGCTACTTAGCATGCTAACTTTAGCGCAAGCAAAGAAGTAATACAAATAGTAGCAAAACAAGAGGGGTACTTTTCACTGCTGGAGACTTGGTGAGTAAAGGAATGAAGTTTGATGCTGAACTCACGTTTCTTCTAGACTGGTAAGTAAACAGCTGCTAATGCTAACATTGGATAACTAGCACTAGTCAAATTAAAACTTACAAATAGCTCCTTTAATTTAGCTTTTTTAAAGACATCAACAATAGGCTAACTGACTGCAAGCAAAAGGAATGGGACCAAAATCAAGAAACAACAAATGTTATTTGTACATTATGTTCAACTTGATAAAACCATTAAAAATCATAGTCTTCAACAGGCTAAAGTAAAAGCAGCACAAGCAGAGAAAAGTCATAAAGTAACTGAAGTTGGTAATATCAATTATACAGTAAGGTGTAACTGAAGTTGGCTAACATTAGCCACCAAGAGCTACTGGTCCCACCAGACCAAATAACATTGTAGCTTTAAAAGTCTATTGAATTAAGAAAGGGTGTGTTTAACTGCTTATGAATTCAACTTTTCATTTATGTGATGAAGAATGTGTTATTTCCTCTTTTAAATGTGCATAGCCTCTACATTAGGTTAATCTTGCCATTTTCATCAACTTTGTTTCCAGCAGGAGGAAGCTCTGATATACCCACGACGTAAACAGAGAGTGCATTTGATGCACTTCATCTATTGCATCCTTGGGGTGGCAAGAAATATGACTCCAAATGAATAATACTTCTCCACATATGGTGAATATGTACAACTATCATGTTTGCTATAACACCTTTACCCGGTGCTAATATGTCAATGTTTTGTTCACAAGTTGTTCTATTATGCACAAGTGAGAAAAATCAGTTCATACAACTTTGAGATTTTTTTTTTGTTTTATGAATTTTGGCTGGTGTCTCCAAGTGTTTAACAACACCACCCCTCCCACAACAAGAAAAACCTGCTGCCTTCTTGAGTTAAATGCTCCATCCAACTGCTTTGTGACCATTTAAGAATACTGTTATTCAGATGTTAAAAGGTTTGAGTATGAGATGCACCCTCCTGTAGCTTGTGTGAGTCAGAAGCTGTGTGTTACTGTACAAGAGTGTATATCTCAACTTAACCATAGATAAATACAGACTAAAAAAAAAAAAAGACAAAAGTTTAATTTGAACTCTTTTATGATGAAATCTTGCTCACTGATCACGAGTGTGATAAGTATTAATGGAGGATCATTATCGCCATTTTCAATCTCTCTGGAATTGAGACACAGAAGGAATGACAGTTAATTGCAAGGTACTGCTTCAGCAGTATCTGCAATAAAAGGAAGCTTTAGTGCATGCTCTTATTAGAGACTTGGCATTTTGAAAGCGGGTAGTCATGGTTATGTGCTCCTGTTATGTTATATCACCCCAGGTTTCAGCATCCCTTGTACTGTAAAATAAGAAGTGAAGCTTAGGCATGGAAATGAGGGTTAGGCTATGTTGCAAAATGTCTGATGTCTCCACATTCTTTCTCTATCTTTGTGGCTCTGGATATGTCAGAGCCCCTTATACCGGAATACCCCTTTCCTCCAAGTTTCATCCATCCTCACCCACCTCAATTTTCCTGTCTTCTACAACCCCTTGCTTTTCTTGTTCCTCTCACACCTTCCTTTAATTGTGTGCCCCTTCATTAGAATTACAAAAAATAGGAAAAGAAAAAAAAAAACGAATACAGAGCAAATTGCTTATTACCTGACTCCAAATACCACAGTGCCACCAAGTGGTCTATAATGTCATGACAGCCTTTGAAACAGCAACACTGTATACACTTATTCTACATGCTCCCACGTAGCCAGAGTGGTGATGGATCTGTGGAATTAGAGAATGAAGGTTAACAGTTAAAGGGTGCTCTGAGTGAAAGCAACGCATGTGAAACAGATGAAACAGGGTGAAAGACAGAGAGGTGGGGGAGTATTGGATCGATGAGACGGAGGAATAGAGAAAAATGAAAGCCATGAAAGAAAACGAAACTCAAAGGAAAGCAGAAATTGTCCCTCAACTCCCAATCACCTAGAGTATATGCATGTGCTGAAAGGTAACCATAAAGCTCAGAGACGTTGGTGTCACAGCTGCCTCGGCCACCACAGGGATACAACACACACACACACACACACACACACACACACATATATATACAACTGTCTTTTTAGATAATCTGAAGTGATTCTTCTCCACCCAGTGCAACGTTACAGTTTTGACATTTCCTCACTCTTCTTTATTTCCATCCATCACTCGCTGGCTCAAAGTGAGATACCACAATAAAAGCACCAATAACTTGTAGACATGCCACCCTGTAAAGACAGCTTTTCTATTTTGGAATCAGGGAATGAAAGGCAAGTATGATGTAAGACAACCATTTCCTCTTAATCATTTCCTTCTAAAACCTCCCGTCTTATGTTCTTTTTTAAAACAAATAATAGCTTTTAATTTAATTCAATGCAGCTCTCGTGACATAATAAAAGATACTTACTGGAGTCTCTGGATGTTTTAATTTGTCATGAAGATGAATGGGGAAGCAATAAAACAATGGAAGGAAGGAGTAAAGAAACATGGCATTTAAGCTTGGTGTGGAAGCAATGACAATCACCTAATCAAAGACTCACATCTGATCCTAAAATTGATACAAAAAGGAAAGTAAACTCATACAAAATGTGTAAATGAGGTGCAGGTGCAGGTATTGGCTGAAACAAAAAAATGGCTCATTGGGGTTTGATTAAAATGTAGTTTTTCTTCCTGGAGCTATCTTGAAGTGTATTTTCCTTTCCTCCCCAGCTATTCTCCATAATTGCCAGCATGTATATGAACAATCATCCTGTCAGTGTGGCCTCAAGCTAGACACTAAACTTTTGCCTCTCCACTCACCTCAAGTTGCTGTACTAAATTCCTACTAGCTACCACCAGGCAAAGGTTAGTGTGTATTGTGCAGTTGTTGTTCTTACTTATTAGATTATTATTTATTATCAAATATAAATGTCTTGTTTTAAATTACAGGAAGGAGGATCCTTCTTCTTTCCATGTTTCTTGTTTTTTTAAGAATGGGTAGTAGCTGTGCTGCTGTAGCTCATACTCCTATTAACACATGACAGGAAGTCATTTGGATGTTTATATCAAACATAAACAGATCTCTGAAATTCTTTGCACATGTCAAAAGGATTTCCAGTCTGGAGAAAGTGAGCCAATTAGAGCCTCTGTGGGGAGAACTAAAGTTTATTTTAGAATAATGGATGGGGACATCTTACTGTAAATTACAAACAGCACTTTAGTCCCAGCTCATGATATATTAAACTGCATTTAACTGCAAATCATATGTACTTGAATCATCATGATCTCATCCTTTTGTAACAGGCAAGTTTATCTTGCTGCTTTCTTAGCCACTTGGTCACTCTTCAAAAAGATATTTTTATCTCTATGAGACTTTTTACCAGGTTAAATGAAGGATATAATAATAAAAAAATCTTGCAGCATTAATAAACAAAGACTAAAGAAGACAGTCTGGATGTGCACATCACTTTGGCTACAAAACCAGAAATTAAAGACAAACTAATTGTGAGGGCACGCAGGTGGCACAAGGATAGAATTCGCAGAGATGCCCAAGACACTGGCCCATGAGGGTTCTCATGCCTGTGGCTGTGCTTTAGTGACTCCAACAGGTTGCTCAGGACATTAGAATAGGGAGGGATGAAACTGAGAGGATATAGCATACACTCCAAAGCGTTACACACAAGACAGCACAAACGCTGGGTTGCGTGGCATTGTTGGTCTCATGGTCATACAGTCACGACAAAACAAAATCTGGAGACTTTCAGACCAGTCCTGGAAGATGAACGTTTGTGACCCAGTGCTGTGAAGGAAACGTAAAGGCACATGAGTTAGTGACATGTGCTATATGCTGCGACTTTAAATGATGCTGTTCTTGTGTAAAGTGACTCAGAGTGGAATTTACCTTTAAACACAAAGGAATTCCTGGCTGGATTTCACAGAAATAACTTTAAATGCTGGATTTCTAGACTAAACTGAGATAAGGACAGGCTAACTAATGGTGACGAATAAATCTCAGTCATGGTTCATTAATCCTTAGTTTAACCTTAGGGGTCTGATTGGGTTAATTCCTGGATTTCGTGTTAAAATTCAGGGTGAAGTGCCTTGTGTTCTGTGGCCTAAAAGAAAAGACAATCAACAAATTGAGCATCTGATTCTCTGTGTGATGCATCATTACTGCATCATTAAGACGGGACAGCGGAGAAAGACAGAAGAAAGCCATTAGATGAGATGGAGGGAAGGGAAGGGGAGAAAACAATGCAGAGGGGGAGAGGTAACAGAGGTGTCTTACATTTCACTGTATTTTTTTTTTTGACTCCTTTGTCACTTTCTCTCTTTGTGTGTTTCCTCATCCATTCCCTCACAGGAATCCCACTGCTGGCTGATTGGTCATACAGTATGAGTGAGCATGATTGTTCTAAACTGGAAAAGAGAGAACACTTCCACTGATGAGGGGAAGGGTACCTCCCTCTGAGAATCAAACCACTTGATGCAGCGGCTTCCCAATGACACACACACACGCACACACACACACACACACACACACACACACACACACAAACACACAAACACATTTTTATGACTCTCTCTCTCCCTCTCATTCTTCTCTCTCCAATCTTTCCTCTCACTCTTTTTTTTCTCCCTCCTCCGTCTGTTTGTTGTGCTCCACCTCCCTGGGCTCTTCAAGTGCATTAATCAGTCAAGCCACAGTGCCACAGCTATTACTCATCTGGTCAGAATAAGAGAGGGGTGGGGGGGATGGGTGGCAGGGGGGCGTGCGGGTGCGGGTGGGGGTGTGCATAACAGAGACAGAGAAACAATGACAGAGCGAGACAGAGACCAAAAATGGGAGAGAGAGAGAAAAGAGGTAGAGCTAGGGGAAGGGAAAGAAAATGCAGAAGGGAAGCTGTTCCGTATGCATTCTTCTTTTAATATCTCACCTTACCTCAAGGCTTTTCAACTCTCAACCATCCATCCATCCATCCATCCATCCATCCATCCACTCATTCAGTCAGCAACAGGCCATGCATCCATTCATTCACCTATTTATAGATGCCACTAACTCCCCCACCCTCTCACCTAATCATGCATCCATCTTTCTATCCATCTTTCTATTTCCCCTTTCACCTTACTCCCCATCTTCAATCTATCTTTCCATCTCTCTGTCTACACCTGTCTCTATCTTTATTTCTTTCCTCATTTATCCATATCGTATTTTCGCTCCCTTACCGAGAACATGGCGGCCCCGGAAAGAAAATGGGCATGGGGAAAAAGCGAGAGATGTGGAGCTGTTTTTAGCTGCTCAGTAGCACAGTAATGGTTTCAAACTCACAGCTCACAACCTTTTTGACTTCAATGAGACTAATCGTCTACAGCCATGCTAGCAACTCTGAGAGGAACTGCACTAATTTAAGCTTATGGCAACATTAGCATGCTAATGATGATGACAGTGATGATGCTAACAGGCTGATGCTAGGCAGGTACAATATTTACAATGCTCACCACTAACATCTGCTAATTATAACTGAATGTACAGCTGAGGCTGATGGTAATATCAACAATTCCATGTATTTGATCATAAACATCAAACACTCTTCAAGCTGTAAGTCAGCAACTTAGTCTAAGAGTCTACAGCCTTGTAAGGCAGCACTTAGGCACAGTTGTGCTTTGAGGTAAATGCTAACCTGCGCATATCGCAATGCTATAAATTTTTTTTTTTTATCATGTTCACATAGCATGTTAGCATGCCAATATTAGCTAGTTAGCACTAAACACAAAATAGAGAGGATACCAAAGTGAATGTATTCAGTCATAAACCAAAGTATTGGACAAATTGAATTTTGACCTATTGATGGCGATAGAAGAAAAGTTAAGGTAAATCCAAGGTGATTACATATAAATTATCCTGAGGGATGTACATGTGCGTGCCAAATGTCATGACAGTCTTTGCAATAGTTGTCAAGACACGTCAAGCACCCAAACTATCAACCTCATGTTGGTGCAAGAATCACCAAAGTCATTAGGACTCATCTTCTGGAAACAATGAATGTGTGTACAAAGTTTGTGCCAATCCATCTAGTAGATGTTGGGACATTTAACTGGATAAGTGAAAACTTTGACCTGCTCGTGGCACTACAAAAAGGGAAAGGGGATCACCAAAGTCGTTAGGAGTTATGCTCTGGACACCATGAATATCTGGATCAAATTCCAGTCTTCATGATATTGTACTGAAATCAAAAATGTCAACCTTCTGATGGTCCTAGATAAAAATTTAAAAAATCAGGGGATCAATAAAGTCTGTGAACTTCCTCCTCTGGGGACCATGAATATCTCTACAAAATACCAATGGTTTTCATGACATTTTACTAAAACCAAAAGTGTCAACCTTATGGTGGTGCTAGATTAAAAATTAGGGGATCACTAAAGTCAGTGGGCTTCCTCCTCTGGGGATCATGAACATCTGTACAACATTTCATGATAAGCCATAGTTGTTGAGATGTTTCAGTCTGGATGTAAGTACTGGACCAACTTACAACTAGACAGAAAATGTCATTCCTAGGGCATGAATGTCAGTTTTAATTAGGGTTATCACATAAGTTATAAAAAAGGAGAACAACAAGTGAAACTGGTCACAGAGAGGTTTACAGTTAAAGCCTGTGAACACAAAGAATCTCACGTCTTGTAGAAGAAATTGAAAATGGGACAGATGGCTCTATGAAGCAAATGATACCCTGCCAACACCATTTAAAGGTTATTGTGCAGGCAGCGAGTTATCAAGCTATAGCTCTCTTGAGTTATATGGTCACCTTACAGCGCTTCAACCCATGCCGTGATGTGTGTGTCCAATCCATGCACATGCACAACATTTCACATACCTAACAAGCCTTTAGGTAGGCTGCCCACGCCTGAGGTTCACAGGGTTAATGCAAGTGACTTAAAACTGTACACGCACCCGTGGACACACATGTATGCCACATCCAGAGAAGGAAGTGTGCAATTATCCACATGAGGGCTTACTGAGCTCATGTAACACTGGTTTTGATATTCAGATGTACTTTTAGCACTGCCACTACGCGCTCATACATTCATGAACAAGAAGAGAGAGAATGAAAAACAGCGGCAAGCAGAAAGACTGACATTTACATTTCATTAATTTGACTGACGCTCTCATTCTGAGCAACTTAATTGGAGTGCAACAGTAGAATTTGCAACATCCTACCAAGAGGCTAGAATTACAATAAATAGTTATGAAATAAAGATATTTGAGGAGAAAATGCAAAGTGTGGGAGAGGATGGGAAAAATAAGGAGAAAGCCAGTGGGAACCACTAGAACCACAGACAGGACTGAGAAAGCGAAGTGGTGGCAGAAAAGCAGAGCAGTCTGTTGTGTGTAGACCTGGACAGTGGCCTTGTGGTGTGCATGTGTAGATCCCTTTGCAGCCTTGTTTGCCAACAGCAGGATTTTGTATTCAATACAAGCAGCCAGTGGAGGGACTGTATGAGGGGGATAACATGGGAGGGTCTGGGGAGGTTGAAGACGGGGCGTGCTGCAGCGTTCTGGATGAGTTGTTGGGGCTGGAAGGAGTGTGGCCGCCGAGGGAGTCACGGCAGCCCAGACAGGAGATGACTAAACTTGAGCGAGGAGCTGGACACTGTCTCCAGCAGGGGAAAGGTCTGATGTTGTATTTGTAGTACCAGACTTAAGCTGCATTGTGGGTTTAGAGTTGTACTAAATTTTTGACATTCTGGGTGGCAGTCACCACTGTCCTGTCAGCAGTGATGAGAGATGAAACATCAACATTGCTGAGGATGAATTTGAGCTGGTGATGTCAGGGAAACAAACATATACAGTGGTGGCCAAAATTATTAGAACACCTGACAGATCTGAAAATATTGACCTGTTTTTTTGCCTCCAAAACATGATTTCATTTCACAATGTTCATGAAACATGCAGATGGTTGCTCTGAATACAACAAATATCAGATGAAGTGAGTCCTACTGTTTTTATCCACTGTTAACTGTAATATCTGGTATGTCCACCTTTTGCAGCAATTACAGCAGCACATCTCTCTGGCATAGTGTCAATATATTTCATGAGAACTTCAACACTAATGTTACCCCATGCCTTCTGCAACTCAAGCCAAATGCTTTGAATGTACAATAGATCTGTCCAGTTTATTTTCCAACTTGCTCCAAATTTGCTCGATGGGGTTGAGGTCTGGACTTTGAGGGGGCCAGTCCATCATTTTCAATGTCCCAGCAGATTCCTTCTGTCACAGGTAGTTCCAGCAATAGTTAGAAGAATGTTTAGGGTCCTCTTGGAAAAAAAATCCAGGCCCAATAAGACGACTCCCAGATGGTACTCCGTGCCTCACCAGAATGTTGTGGTATACTTTCTTATCCATGATGCCATCAAGTCACAGTTCCTGAGGCTGAAATGGCACCCACACCATAATACTACACCCTCTGTGTTTAACTGTTGGCAAGAGACACTCATTTTTATATCTCTCCCCCTCCCTCTGTCGAGCATACACTCTTCGCTTGTTGCCAAACTGTTCAAACTTGGACTCATCAGTCCACAACACTTTATACCAATCTTCCTTTGTCCATTTCTTGTGTTCTTTTGCAAATTTCAGGCGTTTCACTCTATTTTTCTCTTTCAGTAATGGTTTCTTTGCTGCTATTCTGCCAACAAATCTTTCTTCTCCCAGTTTCCAACACACAGTTCTTGAAGACATTGTTGCACCATTAGTCATTGTGGTGTTGATCTCGTCACGCAGTTCTCGTGAGGTCTTTCTTCGGTCCTTAAGACTGAATTTTGAGATGCTTCACTTGTCTGTCTGAAAGTTTATTTTTTCTACCTCTCCCCTTTCGGTTCTGGTGTGAATTGGTGGCATAATGGCGGTCTAAAGGGTACTTTACAGTGCTTGGACTGCATCTGAAGTCCTTGGTTATGCAGCGGTAACTCCAGCCAGCATCAAAAAGGGCCTTTATTCGAACCCTTTTT